>NW_015654052.1:411856-441394 GCF_001515625.1 Sinocyclocheilus rhinocerous
GCTTTCCTACCTGCCTGTCAATGTATGTATTAGCATACCTCTGCGCACCCAGTTTGCGCAGACAGGATACTCATCAGCGCGTTCACGCACGCTGTGTAGACAGAGCGAGAATGGCAGACAAACATCAACAATCCGATTTTCCTTCCTGGTATTGTAGTACTTTTAAAGTTTTCTCATGGGTGAATGACACATTATGTAGCCCAGCGGTTAATCCAGTCCTCGCGCCAGCTCGTTAGATGTGAGCTACGTGCATGAACTGTGTTCCGATCGATATGATCCCTACACAGTGTTCATTGCTCCCTACTCCCTGAGCGGGGGAAATCCGTTGAAGTTTACTTCACTTCGGAACATGGGCTGGAATTGGGAACCTGATGTAGCCTATTGTAGTAATGTTGTCTCTGGTCTGTGAGCATAAATGCGTTCAGGGGGCGTGGCTTTGGACGGCGATTGCAGGGAGGGTGGGACGTTCGCTTTCAGTGCTATCAGGCTAAAGTTAGCATTTTCCAAGATCTCCTATTGCACCTTTAAGTAAGTGTGAATGCTGCCATCCGAACCCTGGTGCGCACCAAACAAGCGGACCGAGAGTGCTAAAAAGATGGGTCTCGGTCCGCTTCCAAATGAACTCTGGTGCGGTTCGAATGAAATATGAACGCAACATGGACCAAACATTTCTAAACTAACCAAAAACAGGAAGTAATGACAAGATGCAACGCTATGCGACATGATTTAACGACGCAGAAGGAGCGGTGTATCCAAAACAAAATTAGCAGAGGGTAAACGTGGAGCAACGAGGAGGTAAACTGCCTTTTATGAGCTCTTCGTGAGTTCGCAGGTGGTGAAAATAAAATCATAAGTACACGCAGCAATGAGCGCGCTTAGTCCAGCAGACGGCATTAGATGTGTTCGACTTAAAGCGGTGCTGTGCAGACCAATCGGTGAATGGGTACTTTGATGTCATACACCGATCGGTCTGCGCAGCGCCGCTTTAAGTCGAACGCACCTTTTGCTTGGCCTTTAGGTTTAGGTTCACTGTAAAAAATGCCAGTGTGAACGCTCAGCGGACCAGGACCAAATGTATTGAATGTATTGTTGGTCCGGAACAAGAGAACCGAACTACAAGTGTGAACGCACCCCTAGTTTCACCTAATGTCGAGGGGTTTCATGAATGTGTTCCTGTAAGAAATGAGTAAGGAAAGCTATCTGATTTCAGAGGGAATAATCCACGGCAGCCTGTGTTCCAGCTGGGAACTCGGAGACTCCGTCTTTCTCATGCATCCATGGCCAGCCAAAAGGAGAGTCATGAGAAGGCCGTGCCAGCGTGGTTAGGGTTTATGAAATAATGGTTTTCTGCTAACTTTTATATGTAAACAAGCACATGACTGGCTCGTTTGTGTTTGGATTATAATTTGTCAAAACAGTGAAGTCTGAAATTAGCCAAACGCTTTCAAGTGATTACACACAATGTGTGCATGGATCCAAACTCTCAAACTGCCATTTACCTTTCTTGGCTGCTTGTGTTAAAACCTGAGCCAAAAACAATCAATGTGCCAAAATGTTTTAGTTGCTTTAGTAACCACATTTAAGATTTACAAATGGGAATTTAATGAATTCATTAAGAAATGTAAATGTAACAGTAGTTAAACATCTCATGCTATTAAAGGGAACCCTGGGTATTAGAAAACCCATGAAAGATTTGTTATTTTAAAAAATTCACATCGTTTTATTCATATTTTGGACTATGGGGTGCCATTATTTCGATGACGGTTGCACTCTGTGAGCTACTGGTGTTACCTGTTGCTATTTTTACCGCAACGCGATGGAATACACTTGGAATACACAACTCGGAAAATAAAATACTGATACGATGCCACATTGTGTGCGGCTTTTGGTTGTAAATTTCAGTCAAAGGGCAACAAGAGAAGTGACGCAAGTCTTCACTGCTTTCCTGGGGATAAAATGAAGTGCATTTCCAAAGAACGAACTGTTTGTGTCCCGTGGTTCTGCCTTCCTCGCCTTGATTTTTCCCAGATGTTTCCTGTATCTTTGTGGGCGAGCTTCCAGTGACTTAAAGGAGAAATAAGAGAGAAATCTTCCTGCCAGGATCTGCGGTGGAATCGTCAGGTTTTGCCGCATGGCTATGAAATGCAATTATGAGAATGTCCCCAGTTTTAGTGGCCTGCATCTGTGACTAAAGTGAGTCTGCGCACTCTTTCAGCGTAAAAGATAACCGTTGACTTATCGATTTCAAGGGGAAATATTAAAGTCAGGGCTCCAAACTGCACTTAAAATGTCCGTTTGTGACCAAAAATATTAATTTGCGAGTGTAACAATGCATTTACCTCAGAATAACCATTCTGCGTCCATAAGCTCATTAGTCAGCTAGAAAAATAACTATAAAGAGGAGCATTTTGCAAAATATATGCGCTATTTTGCATATTCATATTTTTATTTAACCTGTTTGTGAACGCTCAGCGGACCAGGACCAAATGTATTGTTTTCTTTTTTGGTCCGGACCAAACGAACCAAGAGAACCGAACTACAAGTGTGAACGCATCCAAAATGATTTGGGGGAGAAATTTGGGGAAAGAAACAGATATAAAATGTGAAATGTTCAAATTTCAGACCAGTAATACCTTATTTTCTGCACTGACATTATCTTCTTCTGCTCCACCTGCTCGGGAAGCTGCTGCAATCTTTTTGATTACTTTATGAGGTTTGGAAGGTCCGCCTATGAAAACCAAAAAACAAATCATAAATGTAGCTTCACTCCTAAAGCAATGTAGCAAAATCAGGGTTATTATTATTGTTAAATAAAACCATAGAAAATCATTAATTAAAATGTAAAAAAAAAAAAAAAAAAACCTGTGTTAATTCATCTAGTTGCCAAGGCAAAATTTCTCATTTTCCTTAGTCTGAGTGTTTTAATTAAAATTTAGAGGTCGACTGGTTTGAGTGTATTTTACCGATAGCTAGGTTGGACCACACTGGCCGATACAATTAATCACCTGATTTTTAAAATGGATACTGAATGAAAGCTATTAAAATGTAAAAAAAAAAAAAAAAAACCTGTGTTAATTCATCTAGTTGCCAAGGCAACATTTCTCATTTTCCTTAGTCTGAGTGTTTTAATTAAAATTTAGAGGTCGACTGGTTTGAGTGTATTTTACCGATAGCTAGGTTGGACCACACTGGCCGATACAATTAATCACCTGATTTTTAAAATGGATACTGAATGAAAGCTTTACTATTTAAAAAAAAAAAAAAGTACTGAACCATACTTTGTAAATAAATAAAAATATAAATATTAGTTATATATTGATCATTAAAGTTAGTTCATAGTTCATTAACTAATGAAGCAACTTAAAAATGAATTAGTAAATGTTGAAATTAACACACTCTATCAAGGAACAATAGGCTACTTCTACAGCTTCCTTTAATCTTAATGTTACAAATTAACTCTTGTTGTAAAGCATCACCATTTCATTTTAACAGTCATGCTTAAAGATGGCCATCTTTAAATATCTACACAAAGGCCATAGCATTGAAATTACATACATATGGATATTGTATGTACACTCTCTCACTTTATTTGCTTATATTTTAGAACACTTGATTATCTAATCAAAATAATAAAATATGTTAGTCTCACACCAGGCAAAAGAGCAGCACTGAAGTGAATTCATTATGTACATTAACAACGATTTGGGACAAATTTAATCTTATTTAATGTAAAACTGTGTGAATGGTGCTCTGTGGCACAGCAGGATTTCTGTCAGGTGCATGAACATATCACTGTGCTTTCTCATGTCATTAGCTTTAAATCTGCAACTTTTCTGGCTAACAAACGCATTAAAGTGACCAGCTGGATATAAACTAATGCAAATAGATGGTAACAACCGTGACATTAAACATTTGGGTCGGACTTGCGTGTGTTTTGGTCACATTGTTTTAACAGCTTAAGGTAATACTAATGTTCGCGTCCTCGTAGCCTTGATAGCAAAAATACTGCTATTCTTTCTAACTAATGCAGCATTTAGACAACAAATTATTTACTTTATAATGATATGAAAATATGCACTATTGTATACTGTATACACACCGTTTCGCTGTCTGTTTTAAATCCGCATCTGAAATGTCTCGCTCTGTGCAGCCTCACGTGTCAAAACAATCAGCACGTGGTGTCAGTGATTTCCCACTCTTGTACTGTATAATGACAGCGGACCCTTCTCAGCCGCTCCAGCAGCGGACACAACCCGGAAAAACTATCGGCATGGATTTTTGCAGATAGTTCCAGCAATCAACTATCGGTGCCGATTAATCAGAAAAACCGATCAATCGGTCAACCTCTATTAAAATTAAACTAAAACTTAATAAAAACTATATAGACTAATATTTAAAAAACACACAAAATTACTGAAACTTTAATTAAAATTAAAATGAAAACAGAAAATATAATCCAATTCTAATATTAATAATAACTATAATAGTACATCAATGACACCACAATAATGCTGAGCAAAACTTAACATGTCATCTTGCTATTTACTTGCACGTACCTGCCAGAGCAGCTGAAGTGACGAGCTCAGCTTGACTGCAGCGTGGGTTAACGATGTGCTCCTGTACGAGGAAGCGTGCGATTTCTACCACCGTGTCAAAAGAGCGCTTCAGGATCTTCTGGGCCCAGTCACAGATGAGTTCACAGGCTGCTTCGGTGACCTCTTGCTTGTAGGTTTGCACCAGTTCTGTCAGTTCAGACTGGAAGTGGCACATCACATAGGTACATTAACAGAACATTTAAGCATAAACGTATGTTTTTCTTCTAGCCAAAATATAACTGACAACCTATATCAGTGGCTTTCAACCCTGTTGCTGGACCACCATGCAAAATGTGTGTGTGGAGCAGGGGAAAAGGGTTAACAACCACTCACATGATTTTAGTGCTGTGAAAGCAAAATTAGGAGAAAAGTCAGTAGTAAGTAGGGCTGCCCCCTAATAGTCGACTAACCTTTAGTCGACGAGAAGAGGCTTGGTCGACCAAAATTTTATTAGTCGCTTAGTCACAGAAAAAAAAAATCTACAGGAAGTGGTGAGGTCACGCAGTCTGTGTCGGACAGATCGTTAACAGCTGGATTTTGTGTTAATACAGTACATCCAAACTCTCGACCTCAAATATGGCTTATCATCTGAAATATGTAAGTAGTAGCAACTTTACATGGCCGCTCAATCTAATGTTAACCTAGAAAAATGTGCGCTATTCAAGTGTCTGAACAGTAGTGCGCTCACAGCATGGCAGATGGAGGCGCCGGTGCTGTGTATACTTGCCTTACAGACATGAAAAATATATCTATTTTGAGTGAAATGTCTATTTTCAAATGAAACAATTCAAATCTGAAAAAAAAAAAAAAATTCTCAGATTATTTAATCCGTATGAAACTTGCATGCAGGTGCATCTACTACTGTGGAGATGACGAGTCAGTGTAGCCGAATTCATCTCTTAAACCGAAAACACTAGTTTATCAATAGATTATTAAAATGTTAATGCAGTTTAATCTTACTGTTTTTCCCTGACACATTCATAATCATTACTTCTGCTGGTGTGCTATGGCAAGCTTTATGTGTGTGCTTGAGCGCTTATTAGGCTATGTAGGCAATTAAAGGCTCATTAGCATGATTTAAATGGTTTAATAATAAACGTGCGATTAGTCGACTAATGCTTAAAATGAACGACTACTAGTTGACCAATCTTTAGTCGAGGGCAGCCCTAGTAAGAAGACAATCATACCGGGTCATTTTTGAGGTCCAGGTTAGGGAGTAATGGCATGTTTAACACGGTCTTTCGACGAATCCCACTATAGCAGTATGTGCTGGCAATTATGTTAAGGGACAAATTTTAGTTTGAATTTAGTTCAATAATTTGAATGAATTTAAAGCATGAGATAACATTTATTTGTCAAAAGACATCTTAAAAACCAAACCATTACAGATAAAACCTGTATCAAGGGTGTTGATGATGTGCAGAAAGCCATCTAAATATCTCAAACATTTAGAAATCTTCAACAGTTGAATGTGTGTGTTTTCATGAGTATGGTGAATCCAAATTCACTCTGATGTCATGGTGTCTGCTCCAGATAGGGTTTTAGAAGTCATAAATGTTTGTCTACGTTTTATACAAATTAAATGAAATTAGGGACAAAAGGATATTTGGACTGTCCTCTACCACCCAGTCTTCGTGCTTTAATGTTTGGGAAGATGTCTCGGATGATTTTGCCAAAATTTGCTGCACTTAGAGGTCGATGCTGTAAGTTGTCACAGTGCTTCCTGTTTAGATATAAAAACCAGTAAGTAATCACTGTATTTTGTGACAAACTGCAAACATGGACAGAACAAAACAGATAATGGACCCTTAAAAGTCTAGGGAAACAGCCAGAAAGTGTTTACTTTGAAATATAACTCAGACAAAGAGGCTTGTGTGCATATTCTGCTCTCCAGTCCTTACCGGTATGTCTCGTAAACATCTTGTTTAGGCAGGCATGTGTCAGGATGTTCTTCCAAGTGGCTACGGATCCAGTTGCAGGTTTGAAGCTGATCTGCCGTGTTAACCGAGTTTGAATCACCACTGGTGCACACAGAGAAGCAGTTTGCAAACATGTGTCACATATAACATGTCTTGTCACATCTGTGTTATTTTTAGCTACCCTGATTGCTGGGATTTTAGAGGGGTCATATGATGCTGCTAAAAAGAACATTATTTTGTGTATTTGGTGCTTAAGGGACATCAAATATTTTAATTTAATATTCAGAATTGATCAATTAAAAACATACAGATTTTAAAAAATGGATCAAGGCTGACTAAAGTATATTTGTGTGCTTTTATGTACCTCTTCTCTCCTGCACCTGGACCTGAGGGTAGCTGTAGGTAAAGGTAGAGCTTGTCGTTGTCAGAGAAACGCTGTACATCTTCCTGAGAGGAGACATGTCACAGGAAGAAAGACAGAATAAGGGCAAGACAATGTGCTCAAAAACACTGTAAATGTACAAATAAGCTGAATGAGTGTGAAATATTATACAATACAACAGGACACAGTTGTAACACAATATAAACATGAGTGGTTGTATAGTGATAATAGAACTGAACTGCTAATGTAATAGTTGTGGGTTCAAACGTATGTAAATGAGATTATATAAACTTTTACTATTGTGTTCATGCTATAGCTAATAAAAAAAGTGTCACCCTGTTATATTCTTGTTTCAAATAAGATTGAAAATACACTTGATATAAATTACAACATTTCAGAGGACTCAAATTTCATTTTATTTTATCCACTAAGAAACTTACCAAAATTCTGTCCACTTTGCCCTGCACATTTTTACTGTGAAAAGATAGAAAAAAATGCATATATTTGCATATACATTCGCATACACACATGTATGATGCATACATAAATTACATTAAGGGTTCGGGCTTCAACTTAAAAGAATAGTTCACCCAAAAAACATGCTGATAATTAACTAACCCTCAGGTCATCCAAGATGTTGATGTGTCTGTTTCTTCATCAAAACAGATTTGAAGAAATGTATCATTACATCATTTGCTCACCAATGGATCCTCTGCAGTGAATGCCTTAATGATGGATTTGTTTCTTACAAACAACAAACATGCAGCTTTTCGCTTCATAAGACAGTAATTGATGGACTGGAGTCCAGTGTGGATTACTTGTGGATTATTGTGATGTTTTTATCAGCTGTTTGGACTCTCATTCTGACGGCACCCATTCACTGCAGAGTGATGCAATGCTAAATTACTCCAAATCTGTTCTGATGAAGAAACAAACTCATCTACATCTTGAATGGTCTGAGGGGATGTAAATTTTCCACAAACTTTCATTTTTGGGTGAACTATTCCCTTAATGCTACAGCTCTACAAACAAACGTTCTGCTTAATATTTTAACCATGATATACCATTTCTTCAGGAAATAAAGCTTTAAGGTTCTATCTGAACCACAATGAAGAAAGAGTAAAAATGAACAGCTCTTACGAAATGTTGCTTTTAAGCTTCTGCAGCAGCATACTGGGCTCCGTCTCCCCCTCCCCAGCCGAGGCTTCTGCCTTTAACTGATCTTCTGCCATGTCTCAACCACACTGGACCGACAAACTGCATTCAGAACCCTCCTGGACCTGAAGCTCTAGAACATGAGGTAGATGTTAGTATGTGTCTGCATAAGGTTTTGGCCAACTTTTAATTCTGAGTGTCTAATATGCAACAGTGTGTTTTAAAAAGTAAATTAATTATAGGTTGATCAAGAGATTATTCTGCACGCAACCAGAACTTTACACACTAGATCAATGCAACTAAACGTCAATAGTAAAAGTTGTAGGGTGTTGCAGTTTTAGACCATATTTGTAGTATCAAGTGTTTAAAATGCACAATTGTTTTATAGTATTTCTCTAATATGCACAACAACTTAAAGTCTGCAGGCAATATATTAAAATGTTCTTAGAACAAACTGCTTACTGGTAAACATTCAATGCATCACATGTCTGCAAATGATCATCAGTTTCACGACAAACTGACATATTTAGGTCATGTTTACACATACAGCCACAGACTGTAAACACGAAATGAAACCACGCAAGCGCCTAATTCTCCCACGCCTAAACGCTCAAGATATTTTCCCCATTTCGAAAATACAGCCACTCATGAAACTGTTGTCAGGTCAATCGGATAGCGACCATGCCCAAATACTGCAGGGTTGTTTTTCCTGCCCCAGTCCAGACATTTCCTCATTTTCAGCACACACGCGCCCAATGAAGATCTCAACATAAGAAACTGATGCTTTCAGCCGGTGTATGCGTGATACCAGTATCAAATCCAATCACTTTAATGCATTATTTAATTTAATATACGACTAGCATATTTGAAAAATGCACAGGTTTGGTTGATTACACACATGTGTATCTCTTTGTGGGCGTATTGAAAGGCCAACCAACCAGCAACTAGACGAAGCCATTGGTTATTTATGACCAAAAGCTCACTTTAGCGCAAGTTAACCATATTATCAAATGCAAATGCTTACTGATCACTAGAAATAAACCTCACAGCAGCCTGGTTTAAATGAGCATGACATAGCAGCTAATAGGCTAACATGAGTTCGAACAGGCCGAAGAGACGTCGACTAAACGAAACCGACATAAATGATCACTTCCTTACAGTAATTCATAATTTAATGATATTATTTGTTTAAAAAAACTTTGGGTTTTAGTATATGTATGCACAAGCTAGCTATCGTTAATATCATACCACCAATGACTCTTGCTATAGAACTAGCTAGCCACACTTGTACGCTCCGAAAACCTTCGATTATTACGTTAAAATACCTGGCCTTTCTAATAAAATATATCTATTATAATTGTACAAAGTTTACCTAGTGCAATATCTCATTCAAATACAAAATAATGGTACCGTTTATTTTATAAACGAAAAAGAAACTACCTGAGACAAATATAGAGCAAAAATCCCCTTTCGGCTTATTTTGTGATTGGACGACTGTGTTATGTCTGCCTGACTACAAAGCAAAGCTCGACGCTAATTGGCTGGTCTGAGTCATCCTACTTAGATACAGAATGAAAAGACGATTTGATTGGTTAATGGTTTTATGCAAGTAAAAAAAGAGAATAATTTTAATATTCTGTCAGGCAACTATAATTTTTGTGTACATTTTCATGAAGCATAAACAACTGTTATTGGCCTAACAATGATGAGTATTTTCTTAAAATGTAGAAATGTCATACTATGGTTTTGTATGGTGGAATTAATTCATCAATTGGCAATAATAAATACTACTGTAGTAATATTTAATATTCATTGCCCAAGTGTTTACCTGGCATTTACTTTTATGTACTGAAACAGTTAGCAAGAACACCTAATTTATGAACATAGCTGTGATTCATTAATACAGGCCACACTTTAATGTCAAGCTCAACTCAAAGAGCTTTTTACACTCCTTTGATTTATTTCACTCCAATTATTGTTTGTCGTTTACCAAAACAAATGATACATTTCAGTAATATGGTGGCATATATTTATTGGTAAATATCACTGAGAAATTGAGAGCAATGTATTTATGCTTTCATATTCCCCCAAAAGCAATTCTAAAAATCCTTAATAACATATATCCCTCCTAATAACTTCTGGATAGGAAAACCTTTATATCTATAAACGTGCCAATATAACCATTACCATTGCCTGTATTTCAGAAAGACTTATTTAATTATTATAAATCCGTAATATAAATTTCTAAAACATATTAAAATAACTCTATTCAATTAAAAAAATTCAATTTACTAGCATACCCTGACTGTCATTTATTTTAATTTATTATTTTCTTTTCTTTGTCTTTGTTATTTATTTAGAACGTGTGCGCTGCCAATCGAGACTTTTATTTTGACATCTACGTCGCTTGGCTCTAAAGGAAAAGGAAGTAGCGCATGTTCTACACAAGTTTGACCCTTGTGGATGTAGAATTTATGATTACCACAAAATAAATTCGGTTATTTTAATTAAATGTGCATCTTAGAGCCGCAGCAATAATTCAGGTAAGTAGTTTATCACTGTATTATGTGGGACCGCTACAAAAACCCTATACATAATCCCGAAACACTGGTCACAACGCACAAGAAAGTGACTGCTGTAAGTGAAGATTCCGCTGTAGCGTTACAAACTGTCATTGGAGAATATGCCACCTAAAATATGTTGTATTTTTTTCTACGTAGAAATGCACAAAATATAGGTCATTCAAATGTAGATTTCAGACATAATTGTGAATTGTCTGCGTTTTTTAACTGGTTCTTTGTTTTGATCATCCACAGCAGCATGAGACTGACAGCGTTGCTTTCTATGGCAGCAAAAGCTGCATTTCCACATGATTATCGTTATGGGACAAACAGACCGTGGACGATCGCAGCCCAGCGGCTCAATCCACCCGGCAAGAAAAGAAGAAAGGTGTTTGTTGAACCTATTGCAAATGAGGACTGGCCTGTGCTGAGAGGTGACACAGTAAGTGATCCTTTCTGTCTTTTATATCTTGAAAGCTTTTAATGCTTAGTGAAGGTATTTCCCCCCCACCCTTGACTGCTTGCAGATCAGACGCACCTTTTAGTCCACTGAAATGTAAATAGTACTGATATTGTTTAAACCAGGGGTTTTCAATCTGGGGTCCGGGGACCCATAAGTGGTTGTGAGGGAGTGCTAATGGGACCGTGGAAAAGTTTACAGAGAATCAGTGTTGAAAAAAATGTATAAAATAAATAATTAAGATGGGATTAAAGAAAATAAAAACTTTTTGAAATAAATACATACAAAATTGATTAAAATGGGTAAAAAAATGCAAATAAATAATACATTTAACAGTTCAGTAGTCATTTTTCACATTATAACTTTCCTTAATAGGAAAAAATATATGTTTGTCTTTTTTATATTTGTATTATTTCACAATGCATATCTATATAACATACCATAATTCAAACCAGGTGGAGATTTTGTCTGGAAAGGACAAAGGAAAGCAGGGCAAAGTTGCTCAGGTGTTTCGGCGGCGATCCTGGGTCATACTCGAGGGCCTCAACACGGTAGGAGTAAAACTTACCTAAAACTAGTACGATTCTTAGTTATAATTTCATTGCAAAACAGCACTTTTAATTGTTTCAAACACTTTCTTCCAGCATTACAGGTATATTGGCAGATCTGGAGATTACCGGGGTACTTACATCGCCAGTGAAGCTTATTTTTCAAAATGCATATCTATATAACACCATAATTCAAACCAGGTGGAGATTTTGTCTGGAAAGGACAAAGGAAAGCAGGGCAAAGTTGCTCAGGTGTTTCGGCGGCGATCCTGGGTCATACTCGAGGGCCTCAACACGGTAGGAGTAAAACTTACCTAAAACTAGTACGATTCTTAGTTATAATTTCATTGCAAAACAGCACTTTTAATTGTTTCAAACACTTTCTTCCAGCATTACAGGTATATTGGCAGATCTGGAGATTACCGGGGTACTTACATCGCCAGTGAAGCTCCTCTGATGCTGAAGGATGTTACATTAATTGACCCTACTGACAGGTGAGCATCAAACATGAAATAGAGTAGGGCTGCATGATAAATCGCATGCGATATTTAACACGCATCTTGTCAGTAAAGCCATTCTGTAATCAGCGGTAAATCAGGGCCTCAACACGGTAGGAGTAAAACTTACCTAAAACTAGTACGATTCTTAGTTATAATTTCATTGCAAATTGCAGCATTACAGGTATATTGGCAGATCTGGAGATTACCGGGGTACATACATCGCCAGTGAAGCTCCTCTGATGCTGAAGGATGTTACATTAATTGACCCTACTGACAGGTGAGCATCAAACATGAAATAGAGTAGGGCTGCATGATAAATCGCATGCGATATTTAACACGCATCTTGTCAGTAAATAGAACGCAATGTACCCAGCTCTTAATGTATGCATCTGTGTCTAATGTTTCTTAGGAAGCCCACAGATATCGAGTGGAGATACACTGAAGAGGGCGAGCGCGTACGTGTTTCTGTCAGGACAGGACGGATTATTCCCAAACCAGTCTATCAGAGAAGAGATGGCATCATTCCCCAGCAGTGGAAAGGTGGGGTTTCCAAAAGTTTTAAAACAATGCATTTCTACCTAGAGTATTAGACATTCAGATATTTTAAATATGGCTCAGTTATCAGAAATCTGAGAGTGTTTATGTACCTTGCAGATGGACCCAAAGACACATCACCAGAAGACACGCTTCCAATCGTTTTACTGAAGCTCTTTCTGATTGATGGTGTTTTTCTGTTCTAGTCTGGCTCTGATGAGGACGAGCCCGTCCGAAAGAAATCAGCTCCTCAGGTATGGATAAAAAAATATTGGAGAAGTGAATTTTTTTTACCCGCTCTTCTGACCCTTAGAATTAAACAAGCTACTTTTATATTTAACTAATGTATAAAAAAATATCTTAAATATTACATATCTATAATTAGATATAAAGATATTTATTAGACATAAATTATTTATAATTAGCTATCTGATCCTTAGGTTTAAACAAGATATTTTACATTTAAATATCTAAAACTAACTATTATTAAATATCTGTAATTAGATATGAATTATTTATAATGATCTATTAAGTATTTTTACTACTGTTCCTTTATAGAGGACAACAGTCAGGTTTCGGAAGTAAAAATCTCATTCATTTTTTTCATTGGGGAATTGATTTTTAACACTAACTTATAAACCAATAAAAACAAACCTACTGTGAGCTACGGTGTTGGTAATTATTATTATTTTTTTTTTTAAATAATCATGTACAACAGCAGAATTGCAGTTGAAAACTACATTACCCATGATTCTGCAGAAATCTCCACCAATCAGGGAATCACAACAAACAAATACTTCCACTCTGCATATTTTGCAGTAAACATAAAATATATTGTTTCTATACACATAATCAATGTTTTATCAATAAATCAATAGTTTATATGAATCATTTTTATTTTAATTATGCCATTCACAATGCTTCATAGGATTGTAGTTCTTTCTCTCATGAATAGGTTGTTTGCAATCACGTGATTCTGATGACGCGCGAAATGCAGCTGGAGGGCAGGAAGTGATTTTTCTCCATAGAAATCACTAACAAAATTCAAAATGCTTGTGTTTTGCGTTGTTTATGGATGCTCAAATCGACCAAACCAAGAAACCACAAGGAGCTTTTATCGTGTACGAAAATGTGTTGTTCATAAGGGGGAAAAAGTCAAGAAATTGACTGAAAAACGCAGGAAAAAGTGGCTTGTAAACCTGCGTCTGCCGTCGGGAGGGGCGAAGCCGGATAATGCTCGTGTGTGCAAATGATTAATATAAGATATAATAATATATTAAGATATTAATAAAGAAATATATAAATAGATACAGGGTGACACAGTCAGAATTCACTGAATGCTAAACGCCACACATAGACACGATGCAAATAAGATACTGTTTGCAGTTCTGAGAGCTTCATATCACAGAATCGTGAGATTGCGATAAATTGAAGTGAGTGACAGCTTTTTAGTCATTAACGTCATATGAAAGCGCTATTTGCTCGCTTTCCAGGCTATAATCGATTCAGAATTTAAATAAAAGTTGTTTTACGTGCTGCTAACAGGACCAACAGCCACATACCCTGTAACTTACCTTCCTGCCCTCCAGCTGCATTTCGCACGTCATCAGTGACGTCATGCGCAAACAACCTATAAGGATTAAGGTGGGCGGGCATATGTTAATGAGCTGTTGATTGTGGCATCATTACCACAGCATTCTCTCGATGGCCCATTTTACATTATAATTTTCAAAAAATTTAATGAATAAATGGTCTGGCTGGATTTACCATCATAGTAAATAAAAATATTTTCCTCCATATTCTTCCAGGGAGGTGGTGGTCTGTCCTCTCTGCTGCCCCAACCTAAGAATCTGGTGGTGAAGGAGACCAAGCGGCCCCTGCTGCCGCACACTCTAACCAAACGCCCTGGATCGGATAAGCCAAAGGCAACCCCGGCAAAGTCCCAGGGTCTTTCTGGAACCAGCCCGTCCCCGTCCGCAATCAAAGCAGCTGCAAAGTCAGCGGCGATGCAGCTAGCCAAACAAATGGCCGCGGATGAAGAGGGAAGTGACGATGAACTCACTCCAGAGAACTACTTTTCCCTTCCGGAAAGCTCAGCACAGCCTGTGATGTCTCAAAACCTGCATTCTCAACAGTATGTTCCCTCTCTACACCCTCCACCCGGTGTGGAGGACGCTCCGCTGGACTTTGTTTCTAAAGCAGACAGTTACAGTAGGTCAGTCGGAGCCATGCAAGACTATCAGACGGAAGAATATCAACAACAGTACCAGGAGTATCCCGCAAATCCACTGCCAGAGACTTCTCCACAGGTAAAACATGTCATTATTGATAAGCTTCATACACCATGTGTTCCTTGTCATTTCAGCAGCTGATGTTTTATGCATATGTTTGGCAGGATTACTATGGCGAGGGATATTACCAAGACCCAAACGCTGCCGCTGATGAGCAAGAAGTTTCAGGGTCCTCTTCATTGTTCAATGATGAAGCAGTGAGTTGTTTGTAGCATCTCTGGTACTCAGGGATGTGTTTGTTCTGTATTTATATGGATTTCCATATTTTCCAAGTATAAGTGGGTTGTTGACATATATACCGTACATGTGCCCGATGGTGTAACAGCAAAATTTCGAAAATAATAATTAATCATTATTAATAATTAATTTCTTGTAAATAATTGTTAATAATATACAAATAGCATAAGAGAGATTTTTCTTCATTGTTAGTTTTTTTTTTTCTACATTTTTGCTGTCACACTATAGGACACATTTACGGTATATTTGTCAACTACCCAAGTACCACTCATAGACTTACATATTAGTATTGTAATTTTATTATTATTCTTTAAAATAAAATAATGATCATTATTGTTGGTATTTTGTAAAAAAAAAAATTATATTTAAAAAAATATATAGTATTAACGTTATAGTAACATATATTGTAATTTAAATAATAATGAAATAAAATATAATATTAATTATTATTATTATTAGATTATTTTTTTATTGTACAGTAGTAATAGTAATTTCTTTAAGAAATATATTTTTTGTAGTGATAAAATAAAAGTATTATTTAGAACAATACCAACATTTATATGTATTATTATTAAATTCTCATTTTTGTTGTACAGTATAATAGTATTATTGCTGTGGTAATATATTTCTTTGTAATATATTAAATTTGTTTTTTTTTTGTAATTTTAATAATTAAAAGATTAAAGTATGATGATTTATTAAATTCTTGCTTTTTATTGTACATTATAATAGTATTATTGCAATAGTAATTTATTTGTATATATTATACATTTCTTAGTAATATTAATTAATTTCTTTGTAATTTAAGTAATAAAATATTATGATTATTATTAAATTCTAATTTTTGTATCTTGCAGTAGAGTATCTCTTTATTGATTTAATTCTTGTAATTTAAATAATAAAAATATTATTTTAATTAATAATAATAATAATTATTATTATTATTGTATAGTCACATTCTTAGGTGTGTATTTATTTCACTTCTTTGAAACAATGCTTCATTTCATACATACTGTTGAGATTTTATGTATAATTTTGCCTGGTGGATGCAAAACAGGTGTAAAATTTTGTATAGCGGTGGGGTCTTTTGACTTGGGCCGGTAAGTCATGACTTAGCAACCGTTAAGGATGTTCTAACAACTATCTAGTGCATCCCAGCATCATGACAGCAAGTTTTAGCATGACTTGTCCTGGTTGATCAAGATTTAGTTCAAAATGATATTTTTTTTGTATTTTTCCAGTTTCGGCGACTACAGGGCAAACAGAATCGTGGAAGAGAGGAAATCAAGTTCCTGGAGATAAAAGGAGACGATCAGCTGAGCGGCAATAAGCAATGGCTGACAAAGAACATGACAGCAGAGGCAGAGCCCCGCAAGTCCTTCAGCAAGGTGAGCACCTCAAGTGTCCATTTTTTTGATGGCTATTTGTTTGAAGGAGATAAATGAAAGAAAAAGTCTTGACTTTTCCATCTCATTTTCAGAAAAAAGGAGATCAGCCAACAGGACAACAGAGACGCAAGCACCAAATCACATATCTGATTCATCAGGCCAAGGAACGCGAGCTGGAACTCAAGAACAACTGGGCCGAAAACAAGTTGACTCGACGACAAACACAAGCCAAGTACGGATTCTAATGGACTGGATATCAAGATGTTGCGCACACCTCTACCTAACGTTGAGCAGATTTTGTCAGAGACTGCAGCCGATAACAGAAATGTGATATTTTTGCCAGCTTTTAGAGATGTGATACCAGTTCGTATTGTTTCAGAAAGGAGCTAAGGACTTTTAAAGCACTATTGGCTGCTAATAAAATGTTTAAGATGGCTCCCAATTGTCTACCTGATATTATCTTTCCATTTGAACTACATTGGGTTTTGTCACAAGGTTTTGGGTCACCTGTAACATATTTATTTGTTTATTAAATGATTGGGATGTCATGACCAGTGTTGGGGGTAACGCATTACAAGTAACGTGAGTTACGTAATCAGATTACTTTTTTCAAGTAACTAGTTTTGTCTGGAAGGGTTTTGTCTCCCACACTGCCATCGTGAGCAGTGGCATATATAAAATTAATGATTGAAAATGTGAAAGAAACTGGTAACACTTTACAATAAGGATCTCTATGTTAAAGCAGCACTATATAACTTTTTCTGTGTTCAAAATTTGCTAAATGTATATAATGAGCGAGTACATCATGAATTCATCTTCCAAACCGCGTTTTTGTCTTATTCCGAATCACTACGGTACACTTATAATAAGTACTTATATTTGGACTATTGTAGTCTGGTCGGGTCGTCACCGCTGCGGAGTAACACATACCTGCGTGAATCGCCATAGACATAAACTTAAGAGAAGTAGCTCCGGTTGGAATGTTCTTCCGCGGGATGTGTGCAGTCCTGTTTATTAACCGTTAGAGCGCCAAAAGTTACATAGTGCTGCTTTAACATTAGTTAATGCGTCACGTATTGATTTTTTTTACAGCGTTTATTAATTTCAGTGTTAAATATTTTGTTAATTATGTACAGTATTAACTAGTTAATGTATAGCTTCAAATTAATATTAAAAATGTTGAAATGGTAATGTATACAATCTTATGGTAAAATGTGTTTTGAGTAAATCTTTCCATCCTTTTAACTGCTTGTTTTCATATGAATGTTGATTCTTAGTCATAGAACCATAAATAAAGTTTAACACCTTTACTGCACCTGTAGAATATATACTAATTTTCATTTTGTGTGTAAAAACACGTTTATGTGTGAAATTGTTCCTATATCACTGCCAGAAATAAAAAATACACAAACCTGTGAAAAATAAAGTTTCTTCACAATATAATTTGACAATTACAAGATTTTTACATAGAGTTGCAGAAGATTAAAAGTACTTTAATGCTAAATGCATAAAAATGTCTCAAAATGTAGGAATGAGCTCAAGAACATTAAATTGAACAATGACTTAATGTTATTTGAATTTGGGTGTTTTACTCAACTTTAACGTCAATTACTCGAATATGAACTTAATACTGATTTTTACATAGACATATATAATAGATCGTAACAATCACTATGTAAAAATGTAATTAATGTGAAGAGACAAATAATAAGATCATATATCACAATATGCCCAAAGACTGGAGAGAGAAAAAAAACAAACACAAAAGTAATGCAGCAGTCAGATTAAACATGATTTAGGTTACTTAAAATAGGAATAATACTGTGTTATTTAAAATAAATAACGTATGTGTTTAATAAATTAAATATATAATAAATCAAACAATCAATCACAATAAACTAAGCTTTTTCTCTCCAAAATGATGCATTTTGATGTTACAGGGAAAATAGTTTATAAAAATGTATAAATATATACAGAATATTTTTTTTTATTTTTTTTAAATATACAAAATAAATATATGTACTTGATGCATCACCACTTTCATCAGCCATTTTGATTTTATGTTGTAAGAAAATAAACAAAAACAATTCTTCAGGACAGACCGAAATGAGCCTGAAAAATAAGAAAAACAGACTACACGACAATAAATAAACAAAAATCATTTTATTTGTACAAATTACTTGTGTACATTCTCCAAGTTGTTTCCTGCACGACATTTTTAGCAAAGAAAACACTATTCTGAATCCGACTGTTCTTGCTTTTCCGCTTTCTTCATCAGCAACCGTTGACTGGGCTCCACAAACGGCACCACAGACATGAGCACCCTGACTGAGTCCACTCCGTTCACCTGAGAGATGGAAAAAAACATTCAAACAGCAAGTTCTGCAAGCAATTAATTAATTATATGAGAGCTAAATTATCATAACACTATTATAAAGTCAATGTTTTACTGTGTTTCACTTACTGTGACATTACACCAGTACTGTCCGGGCCCTGTGATTGGCTCTTCTGGAAGAGTCAAGGCATGTGTCGGCACAACCACACCGAGCTGTGGACAGAAATACAACAAATTGTAAAAAAAAAAAAAAAAAAGACCACTGCATTGGATTGTGTGAACAATGTAGGTGTGCAATACTTTTATACACACAAATATACTAATGTAAACAAGAATACTAATAATACATTTCACCCCTTTAAGATTCTGAGTTGACAGAATTTATACTTCCCTTACCCGTCTAAGAAATTGTCTGCAAACAATCTCTTTAGTGAGCGAGTACTGAATTGAAGTGTGCATGGCAACTTCAAGCTGCGTTTTCTTCAGGAATTCAACAGTCTGCACCAAGAACACAAAGACAACATGAAGCAGCTCATGTGGAAACCAATACCAAAATATAAAACATGTAATTTTGTAGTCAAACACACAATAGGTTGGATGGATATATTATGGTTTTATAGTCCAAAACACACAAGAACTCACTAGCTGTCCTGTTCGGGTCTGGACTCTGTCCTCTGGCCGTCCCTCCTGAAGAAGCTACAGGAAAAAACAAAGCAAACCGTGAACATTTGAAATTATGTTAATGATGCTAAAGTTCACCCAAAAATGTACATTTGCTTAAAATGTACTCAGCCTCAGGCCATCCAAGATGTAGATGAGTTTGTTCTTCATCAGAACAGATTTAGAGAAATGTAGATTTAGCATTGTAAACAGTGCTTGATGTGTGCAGATTTCTCCCCTGATTCAGACGAGCAGTACTATGGACAAAGGACTTGTATTTTAGCAACTGTTTGAAGTTTAAAAAGTCTTAATGGTGGTTTTGTTTCTTAAAACATGCAGCTTTTCCCTTCACAAGTCATTAATTGATGGATTGGAGTTGTGTGGATTACTTGTGGATTATTGTGATGTTTTTATCAGCTGTTTGGACTCTCATTCTGACGGCATAGTCTTAATGGTGGTTTTGTTTCTTACAAAACATGCAGCTTTTCCCTTCACAAGTCATTAATTGATGGATTGGAGTTGTGTGGATTACTTGTGGATTATTGTGATGTTTTTATCAGCTGTTTGGACTCTCATTCTGACGGCACCCATTCACTGCAGAGGATCCATTGGTGAGCAAGTGATGTAATGCTACATTTCTACAAATCTGTTAAGAAACAAACTCGTCCACATCTTGGATGGCCTGAGGCAGTGGCGAAGCTACAGGTAGGCCCAGGTGGGCATGAGCCCATCCAATTAAAAGTTGGTCATTTTCCAAATGGATGTAATTAATTAAACAACAATAATAATAAATATCTAATTTCACTATAACTTTTTATATTTAGTTTAAAATGATATTAAACGTGAGTTTTCATACAGGCAGTTTCTTAATGTTCACTCTTCCTTCCAAGCGCATACCATACACTTGTCAAAATGATTATTCGTCAGTTTCTGTTAGTCCCACCCACAGTGTTCGTAATGTTTTTACGACGCAAGGACATAATAGTAAAATGCGCACGTTTGTGGAATTTGAAAATAGAAAAACAAATACCAATCAGTCAGTTCTTTAAAAAGTATACACTGGATATCCCAATTGAATTTATAGATTGGAAACTTCTGAGCCAAGCTTATTTGAAGCTCATATTAGCATAGGTACAGTGTTTGATCCACTAAATAAGATGCGTCCTTTGTGGAAAGAAACACATAAACATTGTACTTGACCCCGTAATGCTTTAGTTGACGTAAGTTAATGCATTAGCTAACATTAACAACGAGCAATGCATTTGTTATAATATTTATTCATCTTTGTTTATGTTACTTAATAAAAATACGAGTGTTCACTGTTGTTTGTATTAGCTCAGGTACGATTATTAACAGTTAATTTATTAGTAAACGCTGAAATTAACATTAATGTTAATAAATGTTTTAGAAGTATTGTGTATTGAACCTTTGTGCTGTATTTTCTGTTGGCAATTTGACATGCAGTTTTCATACTCTATATTTTGCCCACCCAATTTTATGTAGGCACACCCACTTAAACACTCCTGGCCCCTGGCCCGAGTACATTTTCAGCACATTTTAATTTAATGGCAATTGATTTGTAGATTTAACGAACCCTTATTTCCTCTGCAAACATGCCTTTATTCTCCTGTGAAGGATAGACAGCCAGACCTTGGGGTAGCAGTTTGTTGCGGCCCAGTGATTTTTTCACAAAAACTGTGTTGCCTCGTCCACCTAGCTCTGTAAAATAAATATTACGTCAAAATCCCAGTTTTTAAATCATACTTAACACGTTTTCTTAAGGCAAGAGCACCCACTGGGCACCGTCTGGGTGAGGACGAGCTCCATTTTGTCCTGGGGTTTGTGCTTTGTGTCCTCAAACAAGCGGTACACTCTGTGTCGTCGGGGATGTAGTCTGGGTGGCTTTCCCTCTTTTGATAAAGGAACCTTCCAACAGCGTTCAACAATAGCTGTATTCTGGAATGAGATTAAATCAAGAAATCAATCTAAAGATGCAGATGCATTTTCATCTCAAATCCAGCCCCAAAGCCATTTCAGTGGAGCCAAATACGCATTCTGTATTAAATATGTGCATGCATGAACTACAGATCATCTGTGTTAACTCATCAAATATAAAGAGTTTATAAAAATAATCTTATTTGGAACTGGGCGAGACGTCGTCACAATAACAATAACGCTAGTCAGAAATCATGTATTCTGAACTGTAAACAGCACTATGATATCTGCCATTGCGTTGTTGATCTAGATCAGTTGTTTTCCTGCCGCTTACCTTGCATGCTGTTTGTGACAAATTCTGTATTCGACTCGAGGATGATTTCAGATTTGTAAGATTCCAGCAGCTTTGAAGGACAAACCTTGATGATGCGACCGCCCACATGATTGATATAGACTTTACGGTTGAAAATGAATGAATTTAATTATTTGGAAATATTAATCATCGCCACCAACCGTAGCATAGCATAAATAATCTATCAAAATTCACATATATTTCTGCACTAACTGTCACAAACCATCATTGCACTCCATAACCACATGAAATGCAATGGATGTTAAAGGACCCCTAGAAGGGTAGCTGTTTATTTTGCCTGACAAAAATATCAGAACGTCAATTTGTTTAACGAGTCGAATTTGTACACACTTTACTACACCAATATAGTACAACACGCTTGTTTCCCAAATTGTTGTATGATATTATAAGCAAATATTTATAACGGTAATCATATAACTAGATACCTAAGTAACTCGGTTTCAAAATAAAAGACCATGCTCAATAAAAGCCCCTTCTATGCCGGATACATGTATTTACTGGGAAACATATTTGACGTAGTTATGTTTTTCTGATATTTAATATTCATGGACACCAACCTGTGGAATGGGTAAGTTTAAAATTGCTTTATTGATTTGTAAAGTATATAAATCAACAAAAAAATTGGCTACGCATCAAAATCTTATAAAACATGTAAAATGGCAGATTACTCATACAAAACAAATATAGAGAACGTATAAACTGTATTCACATGCACTGATTCAATTTCACTACCTTAAGTATTATTTGAAAAATAATTTTGGTAAACAAGGGTGTAAAAAAAACAGCAGGGAAAAGGCCCAACAAATTGTATAAAATTATATGCAAGGTATATGCAATGCAGTTTACATTTCAATACACTTCAGTGGCAAATGATGGAATCATATGACGAAATACAAACAAATACAAACAATAAAGGTCTTGTAAAAATTACATTGAGAGAACACTCAGAAATTCTTTTCAGAAACGTGATAAATACACTGAAAATCAAACTACAAATTGTACTGTTAGTAATGGCCGTCTTTTACAAAATGTTCATTGTCATTTCACAAAATACATGGTCTCAAATGAATAAATAATAATTTGTAGTGATCTTGCATATTATGAAAGTTTAAAGAAAGGAGGCTTTAGATTATCAGTGACATCTCTATTTTGACCATCTCTGTGGGTGCATAGTATATTGAAATAAACTTTCTTATTTCTTTTGTCATGTAAAGAACTGTAATACCGTCTGTCTATATAACTATTTTTATAATACCAGCCTATAAACTACCAGGGCTTTAATTGAATTATTAAGACAGTTCTGCAGTTAAACTGTGATGTTTAAGACCACAATTGCACCACAACAATGGAAAACAAGAGATTACAATTAACCCTTAAAAGTACATTTTCAGATCTATCTGGCCAATGACAATCATTGATGTTTCTCACCATGCACATCCTACTTTAAGCATCGTGATGAGCTAATATCAAGATTTAGCAGCTAGTCCTTTAAAATTCAGTTCAAAGAGAAAGCAGAGATACCTCGGCATGTCTCCTTATCTAAAATGATCTGAAAGGTAACTGACACGACATGATACTGAAACAAGTGACCGGGATAAAACAGTAACAATCAAGTTTACAACATCACTTCACACAGTAACGCATTATAATGGAAAGATATATAGATCCGTTATAATGCAGTAATTTATGATGATGGAATAAGAATGCGATTACATTTTAAAATATTGTATATTTATGATTTCAACTAATTTTATAAGCATAGTACAGGCTATAAGGACCATTTTGAGTTGGGAAACCAACAAGTGTCTATAAGACGCAATATATGTTTTTTTTCTTGTTGCACTGAATCAAGCATCCTATTGCAAAGCATTGCTTGTCTTGAAGTACTAGTTCTCTCAAAAATGCAAATTTTTGAATGTGCATGATTGCGCTACAATCACAAAAGTAACAGAAGGCAATATAATGAGGGCACAGATTCAGTTTTTCTATGTCAGACTCAGAAGGCTGGAGGAAATGGCCTTGCTATGTTTCCTGTGCCAGGATTTCTCACCAATGACAGTGTGTGAGAAAATCTGACCTTTGTTTTATGAAAACATTTTGTGGTTGCTTCCTTATCAAACATCTATGCTAAGGCCATTGGCTCTTGTGGAAAAGTTGAGTTAACTTAAAAGTATTGTATAAATGTGTGTTTACATAAACATACTTAAGATTAACATTTCAAAGCAAAGGTTTGTATATTCCCCCAAAAGCACATGTGTAGCAAATAAATGAGAAAGGCTATTATGTGAATGTAAATGCAGAATATTGATACAATATTGCTGTGATCAACCTGTACTGTATAAAGCACTACATAAATAAAGGTGACTTGACCACACAACTGTATCTCCTAAGAAAAGCAAATAGGCAGTGATTTGGCGAATTCGCTAAAATGTAACGCCCACGTGTAATAGGATTCATGAGTAGTACAATGCAAACAAGGCCTCAAAATCTGATTTTCCCGACATAGTAGGTCCATGTGCCAGTACAGTCAACCGATAACACTGGAGGATAATACTGGTATAGTAATAATAGCAATATAGCGTTTACTAATGCCTTACATGTTCAGATCAAAAAGAAAGAAAAGTATAATTCATCACCGTTTTTGTCTGTGAAATTATACTCCTCCCACACAAACACAAGTTAAAAAAAAAAGTTTTGAGTTTTGGAGTGCTATCTGGTACAATCATACGCCACGTGTGACACGTCTTCATACTCTTCAGCATGTGCAGGGCAGAGTTGTAGTGTTTGACCCACCTAGCTGCCCCACTGCCATGAGCAGAATGTCTTTCTTTTCCTTATAAAAGCGCAGCTCCCGTCCTGCCAGACGGGCCTCTTCCAGCTCGCGCTCGGTGGCGGCCATCTCTCGATTGATTGTACCGGATAAAGTGTGTTCTCGACTGACCCAGTCGGCGGCCATTTGTGTACGCATGTCATCGTCTAGCGCTCGGTGGGAGTAATGAGCAAGCACTTCCTGTTTACACAAAAGGCTGATTGTTATACACACCATAGACAGGTCAGCGAAACATATTAATGGGCCAAATAAATATTTACAAGAAACGAATGAGGGAATAACAAAAAAAGAAAAATATATATATTTATATTAAAGGATTTTTTTTTGTCAAAATGCAATCATATTTTAGTTTTTATTAACATTTTTGCCAGTGATATTTTACTATCACGGAGATACTATTATAGTTATTTTATTAATATTTTGAATTAATTTTAGTTTTATATTTTCCATTTTCATTTTAAAGTTTTCATTGTAATTTTTATTCGTTTTTTTTTTTTAATGTCTATATTGTTTTTTATTCATTTTTATTTTAGTTTTAGTTATTATAGTATATCAAGTTATACTAAATAAAATGATAAATGTCACCTTGAAAACTAGCCTTTTTATTGTATATTTTATTTATTTTGTATATTTTAGTAAACATTTATTTTATTTCAAGAAACATTTTTTTTTTTTTTTTGCATTTTGCAGCATCTCTCTGATCCTAAATCTGTCACGAACAGTATAAAGTTTGGTGGACTTTCCTTCATTTTACTTTGCTTTACTTTTCTAGTATTAGAAATAATAGTTTCTATGCTACTTCTTTCTTTTTATTTCACCGTGACTGAGTCGGCCAAGTTTCTGTACTCAAAACAGTTGGTGACATGTAAATGTGGGCGATCATGTCAGAATAGTGTTAATAAATGGTATTTTTGGAGTGAGGAGGAAGTTTTGAGATTTGCAGCGCAGTAAATTATTTTATTTTAAAAGATGAAGGTACATATGACTACACACGATATGACTCCTTTAAGTACTACTGAAAATTGAATATTTGTCTTCACCTGACGAGAGCATTGCCTTTCTCTCATGGCTTTGAGACTACCATTCCAATGGAGAAGCTGGAAAACCGTCATCAGTTCCTGAGAAAAAAGTTACAATTAAAATCCACATGTAAAGTTACCCACAACTATTCATATAGTCCAATAATGATTTGACTTACCTGGAACTCTAGCATAGATTTCCCCTTGTTAGACTCTAACATGAACCGAAAAGCACCGATGCCTGTACTAGGATTATCAGCTTCTTCTCTGTTTCCCTGCAGTAAATAAAGATGAGTAAAGGTCAACAATGTCAACAATACACTTTTGTCCAAAGGTTCTGGGTTTTATTTGAAAGAAATTAGTACTTTCATTCAGCAGGGATGCATTAAACTGTTCAAAAAAAGACAACAAAGACATTTATAATGTTTCAAAATGCTGTTCTTTTAAAGAATCCTGAAAAAATGTATGATAATAATAAGAAATTTTTCTTGAGCGAATCAGCATATCAGAATGATTTCTGAAGGATCATGTGACACTGAAGACTGGAGTAATGAAGCTGAAAATTCAACTTTGCCATCATAAAAATTACATTTTAAAATATATTAATATATTTAAAATATATTATTGTAATAACATTTCACAATATTACTGTTTTTTGCATTTTGATCAAATAAATGCAACCTTGTTGAGCATAAAAGACTTTAAAAAAAAAATGTTTTTAAACTTCCTGACCCCAAACTTTTGAACGTTAGTGTAGGTCAAATTATTAAAATAAAATGTTCAATTTAATTCAACAGTTCACATAAAAATAAAAATTATATTATTATTTACTCATGCACATGTTTGTAAACAAGTATGTTTATCAGTCTTGATTGAATTTTTCACTAAATAGCCAGAGCAGGGTAGATGTTAAGATTTTCAATTAATAAGAATTGAAATGTCAGTACATTTCTTTGCCTACAGCCCATGAGTCATAACTACTTTTATAAAGCTTGAAAACTCCAGAGCCCTTTGATTGTAACTGCATGCAAAAGAGAAATCAGCATTTTGTGTTCCACAGAAGAATAAAAGAGTAAATGAAGCTAGAACTTTCATTTTTGGGTGAACTTATCCCTTTAACTGAAAAAATTCCCCTCAAAAACTGAGATAACTGTGAGAACTCACATTAAAAGAGGCTAGAGCCTCACACACACTCTTCTCTATGAACTCATCTGTGATGTGTCGAGATGGATGCTCATTGAAAACAGAATTCATTAGGGCAATTTTGGCCGTGCTCCGTCTTGCTTCAGCTTTGGTCGGGCAGAACTGAGAAGATCAAAGATGCTATTTAACCACAGTGTAATCGAATCCTGAAGATGCTCACAGAATTCATTTCCAAGAGATCCTCAAGAGAAAACATTAGGCAGAAAATATGCAGACACAGATGGCAACCAAAACGCAATTATTTATTTGATGAAGATCTGAAGTTCCAAGACAAATGCATTGGAAAATGTAAAGAGAATATTGCTTGCCTGAAAACTCCCGAAGCAACTTCCCCCGGGGAGACTGACGTAGCAGACATAAGGGGGGTTATTGGATGGGACCATCTCATAGACTACAAGAGCCCCGTTCCTCAGGTCAGCACCTCGTGACTGCTTCATCTGCCAGAACTCCTGCAAGGCCTCCACGACATTCACTGTGGGAATAAGACCATCATATCAGAGTTTACAACACTATTCTAGTATATTTTATGACTCATGAGCTCAAATGTGTTATATTCAAGTTGAAGTAACTTAAAGTAAATTTTTTTTTTATATGCCTAAAGGTACAGTTCACCCAAAAATGAAAATTCTGCCATCATTTACTCACCCCTGTATGAGTTTCTTTCTTCTCTTTGAACACAAAAGAAGATATGTTGGTAACCAAACAGCTGCTGCTAGCCATTGACTTCCATAGTATTTTTAGCCCCATACTATGGAAATCAATGGCTAGCGGCAACTGCTTGGTTCAAAATATCTTCTTTTGTGTTCAACAGATGACAGCAGCTCATACAGGTTTGAAACTATCGGAGTAAATGATGGCAGAATTTTTTTTTTGGTGAACTATCTCTTTAAAAGACAAACCATCTGCAAATTCATCAGTCAACCGATCAACACCATTGCTGAGCATTTTTTTCTAAAAACTGCAGTGTACCAAACACGGTCTCAAAAACGTGGTTTATAACAGCCGTTTCCTACCGTCAAAAACATGTAACCAATCCTGTCAAGTTGGGGGTGGGGCTTTACATATCATTAGCTAGATAGATGTTGATTTTTAGAAGGTATGGTAAATGAGACCATGGTTGTGTGAGATTAGAAATACATGATTAGCCGTTTGATAGTATTTTCAAGTGAAGGCTAATGATATCGATTACCATGTAGAGCGCGGTACATAAAATGCATTACAATTCTGATACATCGACTTGTAGACGGCCCTGAATAATTCGTAATCAGTTTCTGGTTCAATCATACATGGCTGAATTAATCCAAAATTGCAACTTGTCATTGTGTAGCATTTACTACTTCAGTTAACTGAGTGAAAGTAGAGCAGGTAGTCTGGGCTTGTGTGATTAAGTAGAGGTGGGGCTAATTTGCATATTCATGAATCCACATATACTAAATGAGTTAAAGGGGTTATATGATGCGATTTCAATTTTTCCTTTCTCTTTGGAGTGTTACAAGCTCTTGGTGCATAAAGAAGATCTGTAAAGTTGCAAAGACTAAAGTCTCAAATCCAAAGAGATATTCTTTATAGAAGTTTAGAGTCAACCACACCTACCTAAAACGCCTCGTTCTAACACGCCCCCACATGTCTACGTCACGATGTGGGAAGATTTGCATAACGCAATAATTCTTATAATTTGCATAAGAATTTGCAAAACAGTTTAACCCAAATATTCAGATGTGTGCAGCACATTTTATGGAGGACTGTTGTTATATTCAAGCTATTATTTTCATGGAAAATATCTTTCTCTTTGATATCAAAAATGAGTTTTAAAGGATAACATTTGTAACAGTAGAGAGAACTTTATTATTACTGAATAAACCCAAATATATTAAGCAATACTTTTACAAAAGTTCATAAATTCATCTTAATACACAATGAAAAGCACATGCTCATTAAATGGCCGATATAAAGGAAGCTTATTGTTGTGGAATTGCTTAGATACTAGTTTCTAACAGGAAATAAGGGTGGTGTATTTGGATGGGAGTAATGTGAAAATCATCACAGCCACACATGACACTCAAGCTCAAATATATAAAGGTCGTTCTTCTGCAAATGAAAGCTAAGCTTCTTGGAGGTTGTACTCAGATTGTCTGAGGTGTCTCGGAGGTAGATTAAAACACTTAACCTCCCTCTAAAGAACATTGGCAACAGTCTATCCAACGATAATCCCTTTAATGTAATTAGGTCAGCATGTCAGGGGGCTCAATCTGAAAGCTCAAATCGAATGTTTAAACACATGGTGCTGCAAAATACTGTCTAGTTAGAGAGCTGAATGAGTGCATCTCATGAAGAACATGTCTGGGTAATATTTAATATAATTCTTTAATATATCTGGGTAATCTATAGACAAGAAAATATTTTGCAAGAAAATTAAGCCTTTTTTTTGCTTTGTGATTGTTATTTTCATAATTCAGCACACTGCCTTTCCTGTGTCTATATTGTTCTTCATGACTCTCAAATTTAATTTAAATAAATTATATTATTTATAATAAATGCAAACACCATAATGGTTCTAAATATAGACTTGATTCTATGCAATATATATATATATACATATATATATACATATAT
>NW_015654052.1:442469-455909 GCF_001515625.1 Sinocyclocheilus rhinocerous
ATGCCAATCCCTCCGAGAGTTGTCATGACAGAAATATATATATATATATATATATCTTAGAGTGAAATGAGATTCAAAACCCCTACTGCTGAGACACCGCTAAATTATGTTTTGGGAGAGATATAATAAATGAAATTCTCTAATTTTAAGCAGAAATTCTTGTGAATTTCAATACACATTTCTGAATGCATTTGCTTCAAATATCTTGTCAGTTAAGTGGCACATTTTTTTGTTCAGAGCTAGCCTATTAAATAATTCAAAAATACATTAAAATGTAATTCATACAGAGAAAAAGTTATAAGTTAAAAGTCATATTTTGGAGGGCTTAAAGTGTCTGGGTGGTGTAAAAAAAAAAAAGATACATAGATAGATTCTAAAATAGTCCAATAATAAATATTATATTTATACTTTTTATGAAAGGTTAAGGTTAATTCAGGTCAAACTGAGTAACCCCAAGAAAACGTAATGATAGTCATCATTCAAAAAATTATTTGTGAAAATAAAGATTTGTACTCTCACGTGTGTTTAATGTGCATGTGAAATATTGTATTACATTTAATATGATGGGTAAACTACTTTTTAAATGCACACATTCTGAGAGTCATATATAAATAATGTGTAAACTTTAATATATAAAATAATAATATATAAACATTAGTATAAGAACCAATTTGAATACAAATGTTTACATTTATAAGCATTTAACATTTACAATACATATCCACATTCACCCCACATACCCCTGCCGTATCCTTGCGTGTGTTTGGCAAAGCTCCGGACCACCGCGTCCACTGCCTCTCTCAGAACCGCGGGGTTGGTGGGATTGGACAGACCCAGACCCGCCGACATGTCCAACGAACCGAACCCGCTGCCCATGATACCGGACCCGAGGCTGTGGAGCTGAAGGGGCGGCGGTGGTGGCGGCGGCCCCGGGGAGGCAGACACCGAGACGTGGGAACCCTGTGCCGAGGAAAGAGTGCCGGTTACACCGGGCCGCAGGGACCGGAGAGTCCCGGTCGCGCTCGCTCCGTATCCGATACCGGGCTGTAAGCGCTGATGGCGAAGAGACTCCATTGTCTCGAAAAGTGATGCAAAAGAAACCAACACAAAGGGAACGACTGCTAGAAGCGATTGCAAAGCCTTTAAAGATGCATATGACAAACATAAAAGTGTTTCTCGAAGGTATTAGCTTTGTTAAGCTGATTGGGCAAAATATTATTTACTGTTTGGGGCGTAAAACTGCCATAGGGAGGAAAAAGGAGCAGCAGATGCTTGTGTTTGACCAATGGATGGATTCACGCTGTATGACGTGGCACGTCCGGCCAACCCTTCTTAAATACACAAGTCTCTGTAACCAAATTAATATAAACGTCGCCGTTTTCAAATATTTGCTAAACATGTATATTTGTGTAAATAAAGTCCTCTTTACAAAGCTCACGAGAGCAAAGATACTAAAATTGAAATAGAGCCACTGAGAACAACTACTACTAAACATGGTTGACAATTAGTTTAAGACAGGCTACTGCTTATGCTAGTACTTTCCTTAAAGGGGTCATATGATGCGATTTAAATTTTTCCTTTCTCTTTGGAGTGTTACAAGCTCTTGGTGCATAAAGAAGATCACACCACAGATGAATGGGTAAAAAACTACTAGATATCACCATACTTCCCCAGCTGATTGATCAAGACAGTTTTTGTAGGCCTACTACACGTTTTGTGAAAAGTTGTTTAAATATGCAAATGCTGTATTATCAAATTAAAAATGCAGTAAATTGCATAAACTTATTTTTATGATATCTGATAAAGGCCTTGAAATGTCATTGCTTTTTAGAAATAAAGAGTTGCACTTTTTCTAGAGTTCAGAATAGAAATCTGAGCTTTGGATAAAGCCAATTGTTTCATTTTGATGAAGGTTACAGAGGGGATTTTGGATATGCGTTTTTAACGCTACATAAATCACTTTAAAGATACAATAAAATTACAATACATGCAACTAAAATGTACAGATGCAAATAGATGCAATATAAAATAAACACTTGAATGTGTATTTTGGATGTTTTCTTTCCACTAGTCTGAAAGAAGACATGTTATGAAAGCAAAATAGCTTAAAATCTTAAAATTTTTCATGACCAGTGCAATAAATAAATAAATAAATAAAAGAAAATGTGTTTTTGCCTATTGTCTTGTATGATATGCAACAACAGCAATACAACATATCAGATATTCAGCTGTTGAGTCTGGTTACAGTAACAAAACGTGCCATGATAATACTATGTTGTTATTGTTTTGTCAAGTATTTTGGAATACCATTGGAGTTGGAGGAGTGACCTATGAATTAATAATTTGCTTTTGATTGTTATGGTTGTTAAATGACAGCGCTGTCATCATCTGAATCAGCAGGTTCTCTCTTTTTAATTTGATGTATATTATACATGTTTATACATGTATAATATACAACCTCTGTGACAATAGCACTCTTTGTACTTGATGTAAATTTGCACTGACCACATGTTTATGTGATCCATTAAAAATGAGTCAGTTGCTTCATTCTACAGTCTTTTATGTTTCTCTATTTAAGCCTGTGAGTGTTGCCATTTTTTATTTTATTCCCCTTGGAGCACTACTGATGAAAATTAGTGTTGAGCTGAAGTCTCAAGGGTGATCATATGTCTACCATCTCCTTCTGCATGGTTTATAACAAGCCGGGCTTTGCTGTCAAAGGAGTAAGATTGAAATATAAAACTGGCAAGAGCTCTGCTAAGTTCACCGAAAGTATGCACAAAAACCCCCCGGCACAAAGCACTTGAAATGAGCTGCAGTGATTACTCATCGCTCTGTGGTTCTTCAATGATCCAGCTGCCTGCATTGAAAAAGTTCCCTCTATAATGGCAGTAGAACATTCTGGAAGTCTTATGCTTACCATAGGAGCATTACTGTCTGAGAAGGCTTGGCTGAATGTTGCTGTTATGAATAGAAGATCCAGACATAATACAATATACAGAACAAATAATACATTATCAGATGTTTTTGACAGTATACAGTGACCCCAAAAAGTATTCGGACACTTAAGCTACACCTAAAAACGTTTGACAACAAATTATGCTACCCCTTGCTGATAACTATAACTTCATGTATAATTTTGCAATGAAGTTAGATATTAGGCATCGTCGATGGCAAAGCGCTTCCCGTCTCTAGTATCACTAGTAATTAATGGGCGCTTCTGCTTAAAAGAAGCTTTGAAACACTTGCGAATCTTTTGTTTCGAATCAGTGGTTCGGAGATTGTCACTTGCCAAGTCACGTCATGCTCTTGTTTCGAACCTCTTTTCGAAACATTTCAAAATCCCGCCGTTTCGCCGCTAGATGGCGTTGACCTGGTGAACCCATAAAGAATGTCAAATGTTTTGAACAGTTTTATAATTTCGATTATTTATTCATTATAATTCCGTTTATTTGTTATATTTTAATATTTATGCGTGTATAATACAAAACGGATAATGATCTAATTTACCTAGTTTGCCAAGCTCTGCCTAATAACACATAAAACAAACCCTACACATTAATAAAAGAGCTCAGATTTAACAGAACCTTCATATTTAATGGTATTGCATTATTTGTAGATTACATTTAATATATTACAATTTCACTAAAACATTTGTTTGTGAAAGGTGTATTTACATTTTTGCTGAGGTTACCTTTTTGACCAGCAGGTGCCGCTAGCCAAGTGTTCGTACGCTTGGAAACAGAGTGAATTATTTTTTTATTTATTAGTTCCATCACATACAAGTACAAGGCACATATAAGGCTGTTGTACAGTTTAAAGCATGTAAAACAGAATAACAACAACAACAAAAAGAAAAAAAAGGAACATAAACATAGGCTATAAAAATACTAGGATAAAAAGTGCTATAGGCTAATATTAGGGCAGTTACTTAAATTTAAAAAGCTTTAGAATTTTTTATTGTTTTCATATTTTGTGATCTCATTTAGAAAGGGTTTCAAAATATATTTTAAAATCAGTGTTACAAAAGGTAATATATGATGGTTTCTTTTGAATTATCTTTGAGTTAAAACTTTGCTACACTAATTAACAGATTAATAATGTAATTTTGTTTTCAGAAAAATATGGGTTTTGAAAACAAAGTAAAATATCATGAGGTTCTATATTAAGAGCTTTGTTTAATTTTTTGTTATGTCTATTTTAAAGTCAACCCAGAGAGGTAATCATTTTGCAAAGCAATTTGTCCAAGATTCAAGTGGCGTTATTGGTTTGGAAAAAAAGGCTTTATATTGCCAATGTTGTAAACGTTGTTGGTAACATCAAAAAACATTACAAAAAAAATGTTTATTAAAAAAAAATCAATGAGAATGAAAACTTAAAAAAATTAAAAAAAAGATTAAAAGATTTGAATGTTAAAGGTGCAATAGGTGATTGTCTTCAGAAACATTTTTTGTTATGCTGGTTGAAAGTCTCTTCACATCCCGATAGCAATCATTAAGTTAAGTGGTCTAAATGTATTTGTCTGTATTTATATATTCTGTGGAAGGTGTAGGATCAAGAAATGTTCGTCTAATCAAAACGTTCGGTCCGAGCGTTTTAATATGCTGTCCTACCTGCCTGTCAACATATGTATCTGCATACCTCTGCGCACCCGGTTCGCGCAGACAGGATACGTCATCAGCGCGTTCACGCACGCTGTGCAGACAGAGCGAGGATGGCAGGCAAACATCAACAACCCGATCTTCAGGCTAAAGTTAGCATTTTCCAAGATCTCCTATTGTACCTTTAAGATAGGGGTCCCCTGGAAAAAAAAGTTTGGCAACCACTGGGTTAAAGTATGTTGTTTGATGCTTCCGTTTGATACAATACAGCACATGTTGTAACACCAGAGCAATGTTTATTTAGGCAAGTCCAGCTGTAGCAGACAGGCATTTGGGAAGTCCCAACAGATTTAGCTCTTGTTGTGTAGACGTGTCATCATTAGACTGCTGGAGGAGAACATGTCTTGTCCCTATATATAGGGAATTAATGCATGCTGTTGGGTGTCTTTACTTCCCCTCAAGTCAACGATAACACCGCGCTTCACGTTTAGATTGTCACTTTCACCTGCCTTTGTCAGTCACAGCTGAAATGAGCTGTCTGAATGTGCGACACGACACTTTACTCCCATTGGCTGTTTAGTGTTTGAGCGGAACGGTATCGGAGTCCCATTGGAGAGAAACGCAAACTCAGAATCCCGAAGTTGCGAAGTTCGCGAGTGGTGAAATTAAACGATTGCTGACGGAATAACGCCTGCGCAACTCGTCGGAGGCCGTTTTAAGCACGGTAAGCGTTTTATATAACAGCATCAGTGTATATAACCTGGAATGAGTAGGTAAGGATCCTTATTTCGTGCGGAAGAGGGTTGTGTTCATTCAGAATGGCGTGTGGTGCTGCTGAACGCTGAGTTGGCCACCGTGCACAATGTAAATACGCAGCCTACGCTGTGCATCACCATTATGACAGCGCGTTACCGAATTAAATATGTCCATTTAAACGCGATAAACAATAGGCCAGGAATGCAACGAGGCCGTCCGTCCATTTTTGGTCACGCTTTGAGTGTGGCTTTATAGACTGCTGCAGTCTCTTGTGTATTGTTCGTGGCTTGTGTTTGACTGTTGTTATGTAATAGCTGTAATCGTTATCTTGTTGATTACGTTACATCGGTTCTCTCTAATTGAATAAATAAGGTAAACAGTGCGCCAGTGTGGATTATATAACAAGTGTGCTTGGGTTCACAGATCCGTGAGGAATGCAAAAAAACAACAACAACTGGAAATATTATGTTTATGCATTGTGAAGCATTGTTGTTTTGTAAACCTGTTCATTTCAAGCGGTATCATCTATGTGTGGGTTCAAGCTTCCTCATGTGTTTTTCCTTTCCTGTCAATTATTATGTGTCATCACTGTCAGATACAAACACAATGTGTCAAATATGTAATATAAATATTGACAAATAGCATTCGCTTGAATGAATTAATGAATGAGCTTCAGATTTTCAACCACATCTATTGAATTGTCACCAGTCATTGTGGAAATCTTGCATGTTGACTAAATGAAATTGTGCACATCGCATTTATTAAAATAACCATTTTGTGTTTCAAATGTTGCTTGCAACTAATAGGACTCACTTAATGAGGGTAGTGACAAAGTTGTCAAAAAGAAGAGGCAGTTTTGAAATCTTAGACAATTTACATCTTACTGTCAGGATATAGTAGTAATGTTTCTTTAAAAGACTTATATTTTACTTAAATTCAGTATATGTTGAAATCAATATAAATTGAGTTATGCTCTGAAGACTGGTGGTTTAGGGGTTATTGATAATGCAGTGCCATTAGATGTAACAAAAAGACGATCCAATAAAATTGCATATTTGTGTTCAGTGATCATCTACGATGAATTTCAAAGTGTAAATATTGCTATTTTTAAAACTAATGGCAAATGTTGAAGTTATAGGGTGTGTATTATTGCAGTCAAACATCAAAATCAGTACAGTAGCTCTGTTTGCAGAGTGTTAATTATGAAATCAGTACAATTCTTGAGAGAATATTAATGTATGCTACAGCTCATTTTACTGATATGGCCTGGGCAGAACATTAGATACTGGTAGTAAACTAATCTTTCTGAATGTGGCTATCTTCATAATGTAGGTGCTGTACAGAGCCACAAGAGGGCCATGTCTGATAACAGCACCGGCAGCACCGGGTCATCCAGTAATAGCTGGACTCTGCTCTCTCCGGAGGTTTGCAAAACATATGATCAAAATGCTTGTGTTAGTGATATTGTCTCATTTGTATGAATGAATCAGATGTAGTGATGTGCACTTTTGACTTTTAGGAGGCTGCTGTGGACCCTACAGCACCAGTGGATGATGGGACAGAGAGTATTGGAGATGCACCCAGTCTTTCAGAGGAAATAGCAGGTTAGAAACCTAATTGCTCCTTAATGCTACTTTTTATTTATTTAAAAAGAAAAGTCAAATAAATTTGTTTGCACTATTGTTCAAAAGTTTGGGGTTAATAAGATTTAAAAAAGAAAAAGAAAAGAAAGAAATTAATATTTTTATCCAGTAAGGACACATTAAATTTATCAAAAGTGACTGCAAAGATTGTTGTTACAAAAAAAAAAAATCAATTTTAAATAAATACTGTTCCTTTGAACCTTTTGTTTATCAGATAATTCTGAAAAAAAAATTTCACGGTTTCCACAAAAATAATAAGCAGCACAATTGTTTCAGCTTTGGTTCTATAATAAGAATTGTTTCTTGAGCACCACTCAACATATTAGAATTATTTCTGAAGGATCATGTGACACTGAAGACTGAAGTGATGACTGCTGAAAAATTTATCTTTGACATCACAGGAATAAATTAGTTTATAAAATACATTAAAATAGTTATTTCAAGTTGTTAATATTTCACAATATTACTGTTTTTACTGTATTTTGATCACAGAAAAATACAGCCTTGGTGAGCATAAAAGACATAAAAAAACCATTAAAAAATTGTACCAACCAAAAATTTTGATCTGTGGTGTATATTAATGTGCTGTTTATATGAACTGTTGAACGAATCGGCATCATCTGAAGACTTTAGTTGTAACACCAATTTGTAGATTTTGTAATGTGAAACGGTGTTTATTTCAGGAAGCTCTTTGGAGGTGAGGTCGCATGACCCCGAAACTCCAATGGTGGAGACCATTTTGTCAGAGGAGGGTCACCAGGTCAGTGCATCACTGCCGGTATGTACAGCGCATGACGTTCAGTTGTCATTCTCTATCACAGTATTTGTTTTGCACACTTTGTTAACACTGTGCACAAGTATGACTTGTTCTTTAAATTCAACCTGAATCTGAATTTTGCCATTGTGCAAGTGATTAAGTCTGTTTCATTTGTTCAGATTTCCATTTTTGCATGAAAAAAAAAAAAAACTTAAAACACTACTTAAAATTGGATCAGAGTGAAGCTGCAATATCTATATAAATATTTTAATGAGATTTTAAGCCTATTTTTCTCTGTTCATCTACTAATCCTACTAAAAGTGGTGCCTGTCATTTGAATTTGAAGTGCAGATTGACTTTTTCTTGATACTTAATGCCAAACTGTCTCCTTCCTAAAAGACTAACAATTGTATGTTGTCCGATATCCAGATTTGCCAGGAAACATCCCCGGATTTTTTTGAGAAAATGGCAGCGTCTGGTCATACCGATACTGAGCTTGATTCTGAGATCCATGCTCCTGTCATCCATGACACAATCACCAGTTCTCCCCCTGACAGTGACCTTCTGGGAGCTGTTCCCTTCAGCATCGCTACAGAATCGGCCTTCCAGTTTTCAGATGAGTCAGTCCTTGACGAACCCACTGTTGAGGACGTTACTGATATCTTCCCCGGCCAGCACGATCCAGTCCAAGAAAGCCCCGCCCCTGAACCAGAGTCCAAAATCCCCTCCACTCCCAAACCATTCAGAGAAATAAGCTCTTCTCCAGATGTCCCTGTTGTTACCGCAGACATAAGCCCAATCCCTGAAATCAGTGATTCTTCTGCAGCCCATGTGCTTGATATTCATGCTGATGTACATCCTGCACCTGAAACCCCGCCTCTGGCCCCGCCCTCTGAGACTGATACAGGATTTGGTTCCACAGTAGAAAGCCCCGCCCCTGACAGCCCTTATCCGGAAACCATTGGTTCAATTGAGACTGAGGAGGAGCCAACTTTTGAGAAAGAAGACATAGAGCTGCCAGAGAAATTCCCAGATGTAATCAGAGAACCAGGTATGAGGTTCAAAATTTTTTTATTAAGTAATACATGTGAATGAAGATTTTTCTTCCACCATTACTTCAGTTTCCACCCACTTTTACCACATTTCTGCTTATCTTGTTCTCCTGATTTTTTTCTATAATGTTCAGAATCTCTTGGTGCTGAACTTCCAGCAGGTCCCTCAGCAGAAGATGATGGTCTGAGGCTCAGACATGTGCAACCTACCATACTGCTGAAGCGAAGCTCAGATGAGGAGGAAGAGGAAGAGGAGGAGTTCAACCTGCCAGCAAGGAAAGAGGAGAAACGAGGTTTCTCTTTGAATCAGCTGATAGTAGGAGCATTGGTCCTGCTCTGTGTTGGATCCTTCTTTTTCTCTGGTGAGTTTTGAGTGACACTGACACTGAAATAAATAAAAAAAGTCACAAATGTAAATCACATTCTGTAATTGTTCCTATGAAACAGATCTCGCATGCATCAGTTGTGCTGTGCATAACTGTTGAGTAATTCATATTTAGCCAATGGTTATGAGTACACACCTCATTTTACATTAAAGACTATTAATTTCCCATTTTCAGTGGTTACATTCATGTTGTTATGCCTCCAGGTTCTGTGGTTGACCTGTCTGATGGTAGGTTCATAGTTTGAGCTAGGTGGCAGTATATGCTTGTGTTTGAGCTGTGGATAGGAGTTGCCCTACAGTGCTGATGGTAGAGTTCGTTCCCATCACGTATTCAAATGTTAACAAATGAGTGGAGAAAAAGGTGCATTTACCTGAGGGCAGCCTCTATCATCAGCTTATATCATCAACGCTGATGCACTGGGCTTAACAGCTGGTTGCTTCTACACCTCCCTTTTAAAGTTGAAGTGTGTCATTTCTGTGCCTCCTTTTGTCAAACAGCGTTCCAGTGCTCAAACATACAGGGAGTTTCCCAAACTTACACTTTTGTTCAGGCCACTCAAACAATCAGATTGCAGTTTGGTGTCACTTGGGGCAAGAAATTGCACACTTCACCTTTGTATTCGTTTAGTTTCAGCAGTGGCTGCCTCACCCTGAAATGGCTTAATGCTGAGATTCTGCTGACATGAAGTTTTTGTAGAGGATGCCAGGGTTACTAAATCAAAAGGCAACTCGATTAGGTTTTTGAGTAAAACTGTCATATTAAAGGTTTGGGGTCAGTAAGATTTTTTTCATGTTTTTGTTCTCTTCTGCTTACCAACAGTGTTTTTATTTGATGAAAAATGCAGTAGAAACCGTAATATTGTGAAATATTATTATAATAAAAATCTTACTGACCCCAAACTTTTGAGCGTGTTACAGAGAGACCTGGTTCATATGTCCAGACACAACATGCATGTGAAAAACAATCTAACTCCAGAACTGTGTGACTGCTGTTGCATAAACTACACTGACTTTTACTTGCAGCGTTTGAGTTTTTGACACTAACAGTTTTGTAATTCACTTCATCTTGTCTGTGAAATCTCAAAGAACAGTACAAATCTTTTTTTTCTCTCCCACAGATGATTTTGAGGGTACAGAATTAAGTGACCAGGTTCGTGCATTGCTTTATTTTTTTGTCTTTGCTCTGTTTCATTATTGCCAAACGTATACAAGTTGATTTCACCTGTGGCATTCTCTGATGACTTGTGTCTCTGTTTCCAGGAACTTCTTGATAAACTTGCTCAAGAGAATAAACAAATTAATATATTAGAGGCTCAGATTGAGGTTAGTCCTCTAAGTTCCTCAACTTTAACCTTATGACATTAAGTAAATCTCATGACATTAAAAGGGAAAACGTCATATACAAAGTCTTTTGGTTCTTTTTCTAAGTGAATGCAATTTTCCACTAAATGGCCTTGTTGCATTGTCTATAGGCTATATTATTTTCAGATGTTGAACACTCATGGTCTTTCTTTGTCATTGATCAGTCACAGAAAGAGGAGTTGGACCAGGCTCTGAAAATGGTGGCAGATAAGCATAACACTGAGAAGGGAGCGCTGGAAAACCAGAACACTAAGATGAAAGAACAACTGTTTGAACTGCCTGGTTTAAAAGAAGAACTACAGACACTGAGAGCAAGAGTCGCTGAGCTCACAAAGCTTACCGGTATGATGAGAGAGAGTGGGAATGGCACATGAATAGTATTTGGAATGTTAAAACTCAACATTTAAATTTGGATGTAGTGGATAGGGTATGTAAATTTAACAGCCAAAAGACATCTTTTGGTTTAACAAGATGAGAATGAGGTTGTTAGCTTTTTTTTCTAGCTTTTACAGTACTTCAAAAGTTTGTTGTCAGTAAGATATAAAAATAAAAAAAACTTTTATTTAGCAAGGACACATTAAATTGTTCAAAAGTGGCACTAAAGACATTTATAATGTTACAAAATATTTACATTTCAAATAAATGCTGTTATTTTGAACCCTCTATTCATCAGAGAATCCTGGAAAAAAATCCATAATTTCACAAAAATATGAAGCTGCTTCCAACATTGATAATGATAAAAAATGTTTCCTGAACACCATCAAATCAGTATATTAGAATCATTTCTGAAGGATCGTGTGAAGCTGAAGACTGGAGTAATGCCTGCTGAAAATTCACAGTAATAAATTACAATATGTTACTGCTTTTACTGTATTATTGATCAAATAAATGCAGCCTTGGTGAGCAGAAGAGACTTTTTCAAAAACATTTTTTAAAAATCTCACCAACCTCAAACTACTCAGAATAAATATTGTTAATATATATTGGTAATCTGATATTAGAGATTTTCTAATTTATTGGTATCTGTCAATGTTAGATATTTAATTGTGCGTGCTCATGTCTTTTATTTTTACATTTAGATTACCTTTGCTGTCATCTAACCCTGTTAACACTAAAACACTAATAATTTAATAACACTGTTAAATGTAATCTTTAGCGAATCTCAAAATAAGTATCTTTTTCATAATTTCCATATTGTCTTACTGCACATTATAATATTATGATACCTAAATTCACTTGTAGTTCAAATGTCTAATATTAGTTTTAGTGTCTTATAATATTATGGACATAAGATAATATGGATTTTTTTATAATTAAGCCAGTCTTTTTACAATCCTACATCAAGATGAAATGTGGAAAAATATATATATTTGGCAAAGACTGCAGTGCATTCTACTATTTTTTTTTTTCTTTTCTTTTTTTTTCTACATCAGTTGAAGAAGATCTTCCACAACAGCTCAAAGAGTCTGGCCCACCTTCCACTGCTGAGTCTAGTCTAGAAGGAACTGAGAAACACTGGGATAAGAAAGAAGAACTCAAGCGGCAGAAAACTCTTTTGGAGGAGAGCCGGAAGAGACTGGAGGGAATGAAGAAACAGGGCTGGAACAAGCAGGGTTTGAGGGAGAGCTTGATGGAAATGCAGAAGAGACTCTCGAAACAGGTGGATCAGCTGGGCAAGCGGGAAGAGTGGAAGAGGAAACACCAAGAGCACAAAGGAGAAAAGAAGGAATGGGGCAGAAAGAAAGAACACGACAGTCGCTGGAAGAAAGACGAGGCAGAAAGGGGAAAAGAGTGGAAGCATGGTAAGGACAAAAGGAGAGACCATCTCAAGAAGTACAAAGAAGAGTGGAACCACAAGAAGGATGAGAGAAGGCAAGAGAGGGAACGGAGACAGAAGGAAAGACCTTGGGAGGCCAAACCTTCCAAGCATCATCATCATCATCATCACCACCATGAGCAGATAGACTTCTGGAAACACCAAGAAGAGAAGCTCAGGAGGAACCGACATCGTGCCGAAGGCTGCCATGGCATATCCAACTGCGCTGATGCAGAGGGGCTTGTTCCTGTGAAGCTTATAGAGTTTCAGGACCTCCTTGAGATCTACCTAAGCAAACTAGATGGTGTTCCACAGGAAAGCAAGGAGTCTCTCAGCCGGCTCACTGCCCAGTTCTTCAGCGGCGGAGTTTTCGCCCACGACAGAATGCTCTTCAGTGAGTTCGCCGAGGACGTTGCAGATATCCTGGAAGATCTGGCAGATGGTTTAGAAGGCAAACAGCATGACAATGATTCCCTCGAAGAAGAGATGGAGGAGTTTGAGAAAGAGGCTCTGCTACAGTTCGCCGCCCCTTTGGCGTAATTGGTGCTGCCCACCCCAGGAACTCGGTTGAACAGATGGAAAAATACACCACGTGAAGGAGAGCAAACGAAACAATCTTACCCATTACTTTCCCCGTTCTTTACGGACTGTAGATGTAGTTTAATGCCTTGTGTGTGAGGAGTTTCTCTCTTTGGAGTCTTGTCATTAGTGAAGTCCCACATGTGCGTTGGGTGTTTTGTTGTAAGCTACCTCTGTTAGTCCTGTTCTTCAACGCCAAACCTTTTGACTCTTGCTTGCTGTGTAAAGTGTCAGTCATCTTAAGCATTAAGTGTTGCCACATGACTGAAACTGCTTCACTTGCAGATGGATCGGTCACCTAGTACAAATGGAGTTGTGAACGAGATTAAAGGGATAGTTCACCCAAAAATGAAAATTTGATGTTTATCTGCTTACCCCCAGGGCATCCGAGATGTAGGTGACTTTGTTTCTTCAGTAGAACACAAACAAAGATTTTTAACTCAAACCGTTGCAGTCGGTCAGTCATATAATGGAAGTGAATGGGAATCA
>NW_015654052.1:458678-516309 GCF_001515625.1 Sinocyclocheilus rhinocerous
AGATAGTGTCAATGGTCCATTTGAGAGATAGGTGGCGGTAATGCACTTATAAGTCTGTGCCTTTCGCGCCTGCTGTTGAGAACGTGCTCAGGATGCAGTCAGGACAGTTCGGACATTGCGGTGAATCAGAGGTAAAAAACTATATAAATACTGTTCAGTTTCTTGCACAGACCGATCGTTTTGTGTCTTTACACATCAATGTATCGTCACGAGCCGCAGGGTTTAATTTGGTTTTGTTTGTGTATGTTTTTTTGACTCTCACAGCTGTGATTTCCATTCACTTCCATTATATGACTGACAGACTGCAACTGTGTTAAAAATCTTCGTTTGTGTTCTACTGAAGAAACAAAGTCACCTACATCTCGGATGCCCTGGGGGTAAGCAGATAAACATCAAATTTTCATTTTTGGGTGAACTATCCCTTTAACACTAAACTGGGTAAGTGCAATGAGATCGGTAGAGAATGCCCCTTTATAAGTTGTCTGAACAACCAAAATTGACTTAAAAATGATGTAGAATGTCAGGACTTTTATTTTAGCTGATTTTTTATTTATTTTTTATTATTAAAATCCTGGTTTCTTTGCACCTACCCCATGATTTGCTTACTAAGCTGATGTCAGACTGGTTTCTTTTTAAGTTTTGTTTTTGCCAGAGGTTTTAGAGGTCATTGTAAGCTTTCTTTTTTTCCGGTTTCTACCCCAACTCAAGTTCTGCTCACACTTAATGTAAAGGAAAAAAAGTAAAATCTTTGAATGCTTTTTTTTTATTTCTAGGAATTTGATATGTTAGCTTATGTGCCTTTACTAGTGAGCACAGAATGCTGGTACTGAAATCAACTCAAAACCACAATGAATGAAAATAGAGAAAGTTTCAATAATGGTTTTGTTTGCACTGTGGTGATGTGGACATTTATTTATATCCTCTTTCTATCTTAGGAAAACAGCCATTGTAGTGAATCATCAAGATCATTTGATTATAGCGGTGTTATTGTTTTGTTGCATTCTTCTGAGATGAAAACCATTGAATTTAGCCCTTTTCTTGTCTAATTTGTAAATACGAAGAAAAGGATATTTAATGGAACTCATAATTTAAGTTATAATATGGCACAATGATATTTAATATGAAAGAAAATGTAATACCGTTTAAAAAAAAAAAAGGTATACAAGACCAAATGCCACAATGTATCAATATGAACAATTTTTGATGATTAATAAAATGATGTACCATTGCCATGAGAATTATTGAGATTTCTTTTACAACTAACAAATCAGAAATGGGTGTTACCTTCAGGATGTCTGGTCTAATTTATTTTACCTTTAAAAATACCTCTACTTTAAAAAAAAATTGTTTTATATTCTGTATAAAAGTACATTCGGTTCTGACCTCTAAAACTGATCTGTAGGAGACAAATTTAAGTTATAATATGGCACAATGATATTTAATATAAAAATACCGTTTAAAAAAAAAAGGTATACAAGACCAAATGCCACAATGTATCAATATGAACAATTTTTGATGATTAATAAAATGATGTACCATTGCCATGAGAATTATTGAGATTTCTTTTACAACTAACAAATCAGAAATGGGTGTTACCTTCAGGATGTCTGGTCTAATTTATTTTACCTTTAAAAATACCTCTACTTTAAAAAATTTTTGTTTTATATTCTGTATAAAAGCACATTCGGTTCTGACCTCTAAAACTGATCTGTAGGAGACATATTAGTGAGGTCTTTTGTATTTGTTCCAGCATGTCAGTTGATGCTGAGTAAGTTTTGACAGAGTTATCAGATGAAGTTTCCCTGATGACAGATGTTTGGATTGACAACATTTAGGAAACCTGATATGTGTAGAGTAATCAACCTTCATGTGTTAGGGTATGCTTTGAAATAATCACAAATATAAATAGAACTCTTTCTCAGTACCATAAACCACAATGCCATTAATCTGTCGGATATAAACCGTATTTTGTCATCTGGATTACTATACATGCATTGTGTGTGAAAGAGAGCCTAAACTACTTTGCTATGGAAACACTGAAGCAAGAGATAAGAACATCCTGACATGTGAAATGGAGCAGTGGGTGTGATTCTGGTTTTCCGCTGAGTTTGACGGTCAGATGAAGAGAATATAAAGTGAGATGTGGTCATTTACTCACCACAACAGTCAGAACATCATTCCTTGGCTCAGGTAAGCCTATCATATTTTTCTGTTTTCTATTGAATCCCATTTTTGGTTTGCATTGCATATACCTTCTTGCCCTTAAAAGTGTTAGTTCAGCCAAAAATGAACATTCTGTCAGTTTTTACTTATTCTCTTGCTCACCTTTCTGGCATCTAACAAAAAATTATTGGAGCATCCTCTGTTTTTTTTCCATACAATGACAATAAATGGTGACCACGTGTTCTTGGTCCTCATCCACTTTCACTGTATGGAAAAAGAAGCTTGGACAGTCTGCTAAATATCTCCAAGTTATATGGATTTAAAGCATGGTGATTATGAGTAAATGGTTCTGAATCTTTATTTCTGAGTGATATATTTTTATACCACAAAATGGGTATTTGATAACTGAAAAGGACTAACCTGTCAAGTACTTTTTTGTTTTCTAGCCACCTAACTATCCTACTCCTAAAGTCATGGAATCTGCCATTAACGTGCTCGTTTCCCAGTTCAAGACTTACGCAGGGAAGGATGGCTCTGCAAACACTCTGAGCAAAGAAGAGTTTCAGAGCTTGGTCACATCCCAGTTACCAAACTTTGTAAAGGTAAGCCTTTTGAGTTATTACAGTATATCCTATAGAATTTGTCAGCTTCATATCTATATATTCCTCAATTCAGGTCTACATACTTAAATATGTTTCCATTTAGAACCCATTTAGTTAAGAAAATCATCTGCTTTAAAAAAAATAATGATTCAGTACAATGATCTTAAAGAACTATAATTTAATATTAAGAACTTTTAAAAAAAATCTCCACAGAACCATAAAACCAACTCAAAAATGGTTCTTAATAAGAAGAGACATGTCTGCTGAATCTCAGGTGCTGCAAAGAACCTTTATTTTGAAGGGCTTTCAGCTACAATAAAATGGTTCTTACAACATGCTAAATTGTAATATAGAATTTACTATAGAAAATGTTTAATTACATTTTTCAACCTGTGACCTTAAATAACAATATTTAGAAAATTGAAGATTGTTTAAACCTATAGAATTTGTCAGCTTCATATCTATATATTCCTCAATTCAGGTCTACATACTTAAATATGTTTCCATTTAGAACCCATTTAGTTAAGAAAATCATCTGCTTTAAAAAAAACAATGATTCAGTACAATGATCTTAAAGAACTATAATTTAATATTAAGAACTTTTAAAAAAAAATCTCCACAGAACCATAAAACCAACTCAAAAATGGTTCTTAATAAGAAGAGACATGTCTGCTGAATCTCAGGTGCTGCAAAGAACCTTTATTTTGAAGGGCTTTCAGCTACAATAAAATGGTTCTTACAACATGCTAAATTGTAATATAGAATTTACTATAGAAAATGTTTAATTACATTTTTCAACCTGTGACCTTAAATAACAATATTTAGAAAATTGAAGATTGTTTAAATAAATAAATAAAATAAATAATGGCCTTATTTCCAGTGCTTAACTGGTATTCTGTGGTCTAAGAAAAATTTACCAAAATGGATAAGAATGCTGAATTTTACTATAGAATTTTCATAGAATTATTTAACATATATATATTTTTTTAATTTAATGGACTTGTTTACCGTATTGGATTAATACTAATGCTGAATTTTACTATAAAATATTTTTTTAATCTGAGACCTCATTAATAATATAATATTTAGATATAAATAATGGCCTTATTTACAGTGTTTGTAGGCTAATCTGTGTTCTGAGAAGAATGAGCCCAAAAAGATAAGAGCACCATTTCAGAGGTCTGATGTAAGTTATTAGTTAACCACATCCCAGTCCTCTAAAGCATTCCTTGTGAGTCACGTGTTTGTGATTTTGTAGAGGAAATTACACAAATCCTTCCTATGCAAAAAACTCTAAAGTCAGAGACTGACCTTATACTGCTAGCAAGTGTGAAAACAAACTGGCTGCTTTCAGCATGTTTACATCCTAACCAGATCTCTAAGGCTGGATACAATAGAAAAATGCCACATCAGAGCATTTTCTGTTTGGCCCATCCAGAACAGGAACTCCCCCCAAACTAATAGGTCAGCGGAAAAGAATGCGCAGTACCAGTGACAACCACTAGATGGAGACGCTATCATTGCAAGTGCGTATAAATGCCTGTCCATCTTGTCTTCTCCCACAGAATGCCTCTGACCCAGCCACCATTGATCAGCTCATGAACTCATTGGATGCGAATAACGATGGAGAGCTGACGTTCCTGGAGTTCTGGCAGCTGATTGGCAGTGTGGCGAACCAGCATGGCGCCTTTTAGCCAATAAAGAAACCTGAAGTATTAGTCTACTTGAAGAAAATCACTTTAATTTTACCTTGTGACTTTCTGATGTAATTATAACATTGCGCAGTTAATGATTGTCCCAAGCAGGTGACGGCAAAATAAAAGACAGCATTGTTTAATTCTCCTGGTAATCTTGCCTTGCCTCTTTATTGACCATGTCATATAAGATTCTCTGCACACCCTCCAATCTCTCCCACTCTTTTGTGTAGACAATATAACGCATCTGATTTAATAGCATCATTTTATGGTAACCCAACACCACCCTGAGGCCCTCAACTATCCGATTGCACAACGGCTTAGTTTTAGATCTTAACAATTTCAGCTCCAGACAGCAGTCAGTTAAGAGACATCCTTATTGACACATTCAATCTCTCACACAATATAAAGTAGGTGCCGCCAGTTGCCTCGCATACAGGTGTGACTTGGGGGAAGGGTGTTGGTTTCTTTTGGATTATAAGGGAGATTTAGATCTTATTTGCATGTGCAAATATATCAAACTGAATACAAAATTTCTGAGAATTTTGAATTGCCTGAAGAGCGTTGGTTATCAGTGTTAAATCACCTGAAAAGATGCATTGAGATTTTAATTTTAAATTTAATCTAGAATTTTTTTAAACCCATCATACTGGTCTGATGAGGTGGCAACAGGGGCCGGAGAGTTTAAATCTTGCTGAGGTCACAGTTCCTGTGGGGTGCCTAAAAAACATTTTATGCAACAAAAATATAATATTTAAGATTAAGTCGTAAGTGAACTTTGTAGCATAATCAGAGCTGTGAGGCATGACCATAGTCCACACAAAGCGAAGCCAGTCAGTACAAACCACTTTACATAGGCGGTGCCTCTTGTAAACACAGATAATCATAGTAAAGCGCGGGCACTGAGATATGATTCATTAGTCTATATGTCTCCCCTGAGGCCTGTTAAAGGCTGTCTGAAGATTTATCACAACACAATGCATTCCTGTTAGCATGAATTCGGACTAAATTCATTCCTGGGGCGTTAAAAATAAATAAATAAAGAACTGTCTCAATATTGCATGTGTAGTGCCAGTGTCAGAATTTTACTTTTAAAAAATTAATAGGGGCCATTATTTGCCCCCTGGATTTTATTTTTATGATTTTTTTTTGTACATTTTTATCCTTGTTTTCTTACCAATATAAACATGAAGAGTGTCGTTTTTTATGACACTCTTAGGCTGATGATACACGAGGCAACTTTTTGAGCAATTTTGCTGGGCAACTTTTTTTTTTAACAACGTTGCCTGGGCACTTTCCCATTGTGAATGGGTAACAAATTTCTATCTGGATACTTTAGATCAGTTGTGGACCCTGTGTCTCACCTGGTTGCCCGTTGACGGCAACATTAGCCAAAGTTGCAGGCAACATTGCTCAAAAAGTTGCCCTGTGTATCATCAGCCTTATAGTTAATTAATTTAAAAAAGCAAGTTTATAATAGACCTAGCAATTATTTAGAAAACCAAAGAAGTAATTGTTCTCTCTATGTTTAGATTAAACAGCTCTTTAAAATGATGGAAGATTTTTTATCCAGCTAACCGTGTGTGTGTGTGTGTGTGTGTTTTAATTTATTTTATATTTTAGCTACCAGTTAGAAACCACCTTATATGTTTCAGAGTCGCCAAATTCATGACTTTATAAGACTAATTTAACATATATAAAATATTGTTACAGGTAAAGCAATAGGGCATTTTGCCCGGAGCCCTGCATGGTTAATTTCTGACACTCGTGCAAACATTTCACAGGTAAGGGTTAAAGTTTTCCCACTAAAGCTCCAGACAAAACTCACCGTCCACTGCAATGATTCCCAGCTGGATTTCTGGTGTGAAACTACCAGAAATCATACTGTTGATTTTACAGCAGTAGAAAACATTAGAAATATCACATCTGTGAATCATCTCAAAACTCAAATGTCCTGTTTAAAGTAGCCAAATAAGTTCGTCCCCTAGTTCCCCCCCTCCAGGTACACGCCCTTTCATTTGTCAGAGTCAGGGGCACAAAAACGTTAACGAAAAAAAAAAAATCACGGAAGAGATTCGGCAGCGGTTGGAGTCTGACAAGTTTTTTTTTCGTTTGAGGTAGGCGAGGGAAGAAAGGGGAAAGGAAAAAAAGAGGTTTTACTGCAGCTACTGCGAACTGTCAGTCCGTGCTGTCCCCATTTTAGGGTAAGTGCTCTAAAATCCGTTTCTTTCACCTTACAGGCTTATTTAAACACAAAACTTTGCAGTTTTGAAAATGTGAGAGTTTTCGTAGAGTGTCAACGCCACGTTTTAGGAACACCCTTCGACCATCCTCAGCCAGCTGGATCTGAAGACATCTGCCGTTTTCGCACACAGTTAAAGCGTCTTTATTATGAATATACGGAACTATATACAGATAAATACACTTCTGTGGTTTGACGTGTTGTTAATGGCGACGATTTATTAAGAGTGCACGCGCGAACAACGACAATGTCCTTGATGAAAATCTTATGCGGCTGTTTGTATTGCATTGATATTTTAAACTTCTTAATCTTAAATTGAATATAATCTTTAAAGATTATTGTGAAGTTATAGTTATTTTAAAAATATAAGTTGAATATAATCTTTTGTTGACGTTATTTTAAATACTAAAAAATTTAAATATAAAAACAAAAAACGACATATTAGGATAAAAAAATGCCAAATGTTTATTTTTAATATATTTCTAATATAATTATAGTAAACTTAAGTGTAGATGCTTGAAGATCATGACATTTTGAGTCTCCTCTGCCAACAGCTAATCAATTCCAAGTCAGAATAACACTTGTCAGAAAAGAGAGGCGTTTAACAAAAGCGTGTTTTCAAGGTGAAGAAAATAAGAACTACCTCGAGATTGTTCCCCACGAGTTTTTATGCACTGGCAAAGTTGTTCCTGTGTGAATTTTTAATGGCGCACACGAGCGGCGCATATCACGTTCGCCAGTTTGGAAACAATCTCTTTTGCGCATTGGAGAGAAACGGCAGAGTGGACGCTGTTAAACTGCATATGTCTGTGTCCCATTTTCCTTTTTTTGAGTTTGTGTGAGCGGATTTATTTATTCATTTCGCCCAGGAACAGTACAAGGTCATGTCTGTTTTGGAGAGAGTCATTTAAGTAATGGAAGATCTCTCTTCATTACTTATCATTAACCCATCCACGTGCTGTCTGTCTGAGGGAGTTTTGGGTTAAAGCTCGAGACTGTCTAGGGTGGCAAGCGCAGAATTGCCAGGTCAGGGGTCAAAGACGTCAATAATTCATATGACTTCACGACTGGCACTGGATAGGGTTGAGACCCAGGGTTGAAAGAGTCAACCGGATCAATGAACGGTGCCTATAGTCACTCAAAATATGATTGTGGAGACAAGGTGTGTAAGACTTGTGACAACAACACAGCATTGACTTCTACAGAGCAACGCCCCTTTGATCTAGGGCACATGTAGACATAGTTTGTCCTGTGGATAACGGCTGACTGTATCCGGACTGTACAGTAGGGGCTGTGTCTCAAACCTACAGTGTTGTGCCGCCTGCATAGATGTTCCCTTTCAGTTAGGATGCTATTTTCTGTGTACACAGGTGCTGGTGCAGTAAACTGTGAGTCTAGGTCTTAAAAGAGATCTTTTTATGATAATGCTGTCTAGGTAGGCAGCTCACTAGGTTTTAAGACACAGCCTAGAGAAAGTAACTTATATCATGTACTTCTGAAACTAGGCTAATCTTTTTTGACTTAAAAGTGTGTTTCGGTCATCTTTACTAGTTAAAAATATTATAGGTTACAACAACAAAAGTCATTTTTAAGGGTCAAATCAGGTCAAATAGAACCTAAAGGTAACAACTGTGTTTACACTTCAAAAAGAAAAACATTAAGATTTTCTCTTTGGTTGCATGAACCATATTTTTCACATTTAAAACTTGTTTTTCTTTAATGTCAAGTTTAAATATAATATTTGCCATTTTTTTTCTTTATAGCATTAGACACTTTTGTAGCTTATCAAAATTGGTTTCAAACAGCAATTTTGTTTAGTCAAAGACCATCTTATAAATGTTATCATAGACAGCATTTTTGGCATCATACACTCTTCAAAATAAAGGTTCTTTATTGGTGCCTATAGTCACTCAAAATATGATTGTGGAGACAAGGTGTGTAAGACTTGTGACAACAACACAGCATTGACTTCTACAGAGCAACGCCCCTTTGATCTAGGGCACATGTAGACATAGTTTGTCCTGTGGATAACGGCTGACTGTATCCGGACTGTACAGTAGGGGCTGTGTCTCAAACCTACAGTGTTGTGCCGCCTGCATAGATGTTCCCTTTCAGTTAGGATGCTATTTTCTGTGTACACAGGTGCTGGTGCAGTAAACTGTGAGTCTAGGTCTTAAAAGAGATCTTTTTATGATAATGCTGTCTAGGTAGGCAGCTCACTAGGTTTTAAGACACAGCCTAGAGAAAGTAACTTATATCATGTACTTCTGAAACTAGGCTAATCTTTTATGACTTAAAAGTGTGTTTCGGTCATCTTTACTAGTTAAAAATATTATAGGTTACAACAACAAAAGTAATTTTTAAGGGTCAAATCAGGTCAAATAGAACCTAAAGGTAACAACTGTGTTTACACTTCAAAAAGAAAAACATTAAGATTTTCTCTTTGGTTGCATGAACCATATTTTTCACATTTAAAACTTGTTTTTCTTTAATGTCAAGTTTAAATATAATATTTGCCATTTTTTTTCTTTATAGCATTAGACACTTTTGTAGCTTATCAAAATTGGTTTCAAACAGCAATTTTGTTTAGTCAAAGACCATCTTATAAATGTTATCATAGACAGCATTTTTGGCATCATACACTCTTCAAAATAAAGGTTCTTTATTGGTCTCTATGGTTCCATGAAGAAACTTTAACATCCATGGAACCTTTCCATTCCACAAAAGGTTTTTTATAATGGGGAAAAAAGGTTCTTCAGCTGATTAAAATGCTCTTCACAATAAGAAAAAAATGGTTCTTTTGAGAAACTAAACGTTCACCCAAAAATGGTTCTACTATGGCAGCGCTGCAAAAAAAAAACTTATTTTTAAGAGTTTATCGGTGCAGTGCGTGTCAAAACATGTCTGTGATGCCAAAAAATGAGGTCTAGAAAAGCGGTCTGCTGGGCTTTGAGACATAGTTATTGTTTTACCAGAATGAAGATGGTGTACGAGTATGTAGCATTCATATTTGGCAGCCTATAGGAAGTATAGTTTATTCCTGCATTGTGACATCATTAGCTGAGTGTCTGTGTGCCGAAGAAGTAGAAAACTATTTCCTGCATCATTCCACCTGACAGTATAGTGTAAAAGACTCCTTCTCACTTTCAAACACCCTATGAAACCGGAAACTTTAATATGCGTACTGCGTCATCTCTGTATCTCCTTCTCTCTCATTAAATTAGGCTAATGGTCATGTTTCTTAATTGCTTACTACCTGTCGATGTGGTTATTACTGCTGATAAGAGGAAACTCTGTGTGAATTTACGTCAGCTAATTTGGCAGCATCAGAAACCGTCTCGGATGACAAACGTAGCTACACAGATTTTGACCTGCAATAACAGCTCAGAGGGCTTCTTTGCTGACCGCTGGACGTCACTGTTTTTTTTACGTCTTTGTTTGTACAGCTATGCGAATGATAAGGTTTCAGTCCTCATCTAACGAGCAAGCCGTAACTTTCTGGTTAAGTTTGAATGACTTTGGTAAAGAGCAATGATTGGAATTCAAAGGATGACAAACCCTCAGAGTTGTGTCGCTCTGACACACTCGGGTCTGTTGTTCAAGATTTTATCAATGAAATGTACCTTTTTTTTGAATGCACACTAGAAAACACTGGTTCGGTTCTTAGATATAACAGGATAATTTAATATGTTTGGCATTTTTTGAGGTACTTGAATACCTACCCACTTACTTTTTAGCGTATTTATGAATATTTTGAATTAGCTTTTATTTTTATATTTTCAGTTTTAATTTACATTTTAAGTTTTATTTTTTTTAAATATTTATAATTTGAGTACTTTACTAGTTCAACTTAAACTTATTTATTTCAGTTAGTTGCCAAGGCAACATTTCAGATTTTTCAGCAAATATTTATTTAGTATTTAGAATATATTGAATTAGGTTTTATTTTCATATTTTCAGTTTTCAATTAAATTTTATTTGAGGTTTTAGTATTTTTTACGGTTTAGTATGGAGATTTTTTTATATTTCTATATGGCTTTAATTTATTTTTATTTTTATTTTTAGTCATTTTACTAGTTCAACTTCAACTTTTTTAATTTAGTTGCCAAGGCAACAATTCTAATTTTAACGTTTAAAAAAAAAATGTATCAAATATTTATAGCATTTATTAATAATTTGAATGAGCTTTTTTTTATATGTATTTTTATATTTACGTTTTCGTTTTAATTTCATTTCAACTTTTAAAAAAATATTTCTATGTTGCTTTAAATTTTATTTCTGCTTTATTTTAATTACCAAAAATTATATTTTTAATAGTTTAGTTAACAACAACAAAACTGCTTCTGATATCTTAAAGAGGTCATATGATGCTTTTTAAAAGATCATTATTTTGTGTATTTGGTGTAACAGAATATGTTGACATGCTTTAATGTTCAAAAAACACATTATTTTTCAAATACTGTACATTATTGTAGGTCCTCTATGCCCTGCCTCTCTCAAACGCTTCGTTTTCTACAAAGTCCCTCCTTCCGACAAGCGCAGTCTGCTCTGATTGGCCAACTGACCCAGTGCATTGTGATTGGCCAAACACCACAAGCACGCGTCGCAACTTCAGGGATCTTATCTATGCACAATCCAGCTTGTAACACTCCAAAAGAAAGGAAAACTTGAAATCGCATCATATGACCCCTTTAACTTATTGTTGATGCCGCATATATTAAACACACATTTTTATGCACGTTTTCGGAAATTACTTTTCTTTTCTTTTTTTCAAAATCTGATCGCTGCATCTTCATGCCGAACATAGCTGAGTGATGACCTTTCGCACCTCATCAAAGAATCTGAGAAATGCCATTCACTAATGAGGCAAGGTGATTGGCTATGGGCATTTCCTTCAAAACTTTGACCAAGCAGTAAAAAATTGTGTAGCGGAATGCATGAGACAGTGAACGTGTACCTGCATTGGTGAAATCTTACACGTGACAAAGGAGAAGCAATGCTGGTCAAGAAAGAAAGGGAAAAGCAGGACTTCTTTACATTGAAAGAGGTGCGAAGAGCACGAGGAACAAACTACAGAACCAAAAAAAGAATGAGTGAGGAAAGAAGGGATGTTTGAGCTGTTGGTAATCCCTTGAGAAACATGAAGCCGCTGTGCGGTTTGGTCATCGGTAGATCAGATGGCCTATCAAAGATCAGGACAGCCACTGGCGTCTTGCCTCTTTCCTCTCTCTTCCCTTATCTGCAATTGATTGTCAGTTATAACCCCCAAGATTTCCATTCTCCACACCCTAGTAGACTTTCCTGTACACTTAGTAAATGGACTATAGTGTTGGCCCTACCCTTTATGAGGAAATGTCACCTTAGTTCTTCTTAGGGTTAGGGTTTGTTTAAACTATTAAACTTAAATCAGACTTTTGATTTTCGCCTGGCAAATGAGAAACCAAGTGAAAGGGATTTATTTATTTATGCTTTTATTTTTGCATTTATTGATTGAATGATTGTCATTTCCCTTATTTAGATTACTATTATCAAAGCTAGCTTACCTTTACTCTTTAAAAAAACAAATATATTAATAACTGTTAAATGTACACTACTGTTTAAGAGTTTGGGGTCAGTAAGATTTTATTTGAAAAAGAAATGAATCATTTTTATTCAGCAATGAATAAAATGAAAAATACTAGCCAAGGACATTTATAATGTTTCTTGAGCACCAAATCCGCATATGATTTCTGAACGATCGTGTGACAATAACTGCAGCCTCGGTGAGCATAAGAAACTTCTTTCAAAAATAATAAAAATCCTACTGACCTTCTGAACGCTAGTGTAATTTTTAGAAACTAAATATTTCTAATTTTGAATATTCCCTTTGAATTTTCATAATGTGCATTATAATGTTGTGATGCCTAAATTCACTTGTAGCCTTTAAAATTATTGTTAGTTTTTAGTGTTTTATCTATAATTTATTGCAACAAAATAGTGTAGAATTTTAATATTGGTCATTTATCATCCATCAGCTATCATTTTAATATCCGTGCAACCCAAATGTCAGTTGTGTAATAAATGTTTTCATCTTCTTGTAGAGCGAAAGCAAAGATGGAGGCAGCAATTAAAACCGTGGTGAGTGTCTACCTGAAGTCATCCAAGGGCAAGGAAAACCTCGGAGGGAAGGAGTTCCAGAGCCTCGTGAAGAACCAGCTGAAAAACATTCTGACGGTTAGAAGCTGCATTCAGTTTTGTTAAATCTAGCAACACTTTGTTTGATATTCATTCATCATTCATTGTTCCTTATTATCTGGACTTTGATGAGCTGAGCAGAAACCACAAACTTGTGTCCAAATAGTCATTTACCATGAAGGCATTCTTTGCTGTGTTATTTGCTCCAGTGCCACATTAAATAACATGTTTGTGCTTCGGACATGAATGATAACTCAAATCGTGCACTTTCTTGTGGAGAAGTGTGTTATTAATCTTCTGCGGTTTATTCCATTAAAATGTGAAATGACAATTAATACAAGCTGCAAACTTGCTTCATCAGTGATTAACATCTGAGGAACTTTGTGTTTAGGGCTCAGAGGACAATGAGGCAGTCAAAAACATGCGTCAACAGCTTGACAACAACCAGGATGGGAAGGTCAGCTTCCAGGAGTATATGAATCTGATTGGCTATCTGGCGCAGGCTGTCAGCGAACAGCGTTGTTTGGAAAACGAAACACAGCCAGAGAGCTCAACCCAGGAGACGCAGGCTGAGGCGGCAGCCAATGCACAGGCAGAGCCGCCGAAGGCAGAGCCACAGGAGGCAAAGGAGGTGGAGAAAGAAGACGAGCCAGTGGCCGAGGAGGCAGCGGCCGAAGAGCAGAAGCCAGAGGAAGAGAAAAAAACAGATGTGGAACAGGAAGGGGCGAAAGTTGAAGAGAATAAAGCTGAAGAGGAGAATAAAACAGAGGAAGCATCGTAGGAGCTCCAGGAAGTCAAATGCTTCTGTGTTTGTTTTGTTCGTCATTTTCATTATTGTGATGTTTTAATACATATATATATATATATATATATATATATAAAACCTGGCCAATATACTACACATTTTATTACTGCAAAGAGCCGTAGCCCTCTTATTACAGTTTTTTTCAGTGGCTAGGACACATTTCTCAATACTTTTCAAAACTCTTCACACTGTTCTCCTCACCAACTTTCAGCTTGGCACAGCAGTAAATTTCACATCCAAAATGCATTAAAAACACTTAATATCATAACACTAGTGAAGGTTGTTACCCAACACACACCCTTTAGGGCTTTTCACATTTGAAATAGTTACCGTTCTTATTTGCAGTGTCATTGAATGTGTCACCTGTTCACATAACAGCTCTGGCATTAGGCGCCCTCGTATTATTATTGCAGCCAGTACATTTTCTCAATGGACTTTTCGGTGGACTATACCGGGTTAAAAATGCCGTTAATCCCCTTCTACATTACAAGTGTAAAGCGTACCATTGCCCAGGGTTAAAAACGAGGTTTAAAACAATGATAACCCGAGGTTAAGCACAGAGTGGAAAAACCCTTTGTCACTCATAAAACAACGACCTAAAAACACCAAGAGATGTAGCTTTTTTTTTTTTTTTGCGGTGAAAGTTGAAGAGAATAAAGCTGAAGAGGAGAATAAAACAGAGGAAGCATCGTAGGAGCTCCAGGAAGTCAAATGCTTCTGTGTTTGTTTTGTTCGTCATTTTCATTATTGTGATGTTTTAATACATATATATATATATATATATATATATCACAAAATTCTAAGTTTTGTAGATGATAATGAAAGGAAAGACTTACACCTGTGTAGGTGTTCAGCTACATGTTATTGTTTTGATAGTGTCGTTTAGATTTGGAATATATTTAAATATAGTATTACTGTAGAAGTGTAGCTAAATTGCTGTTAAGTTTTGAACTCAATTTTAAAAGTTTTGAATAAAGTATGTTAATGTGCCAATTGACCTGTAGATAGATTGAATTTTGATGGTGATTGTGTTTGCGTGAGAAAATAATTAACATAATTTGAGAAATGTTTAGTCATTAAATGCATTTTGTGCCAAAGCAATGGAAAATAGGAGGCTGCTGTTTAGTATGTGAAGAGTTTTGAAAAAGTGACCTGATATTGAGAAATGGGTCCTAGTGATTGTAAAAAAAAAAAACTGTAATACTAATTTCTGTTTGTATGCACATCAATCCATGCCTGTGATTAATTTTTGTACTAATAGTGTATCATAGAAATTGTCAATAGCCACAAATGTGACAAATGGCCAAAGAGGTGCAATAACTAATCACTATGTCCTTTTGTTTGAGCCAGATTTGTTGTAAGGGTACTGCAACCACTGTGTCCCCTCACCAATATCTCCACAAAACATCCGTGAATGAAGAATAGACACCGTTTTTTATTGAATAAATGTTGAAAAAGACACAGATATCCTTTTTAAGTGTCCATTATGTTTACCTTTTGTTTGTGCCACCTTCTAAGGACAGGGTTACTATTTGACTACGGTGCTGGTCGTAAATGTACTATGTATTTTCCAGTGTTGCAGAAGCATAAAAAGAGCAAGTTTTTCACCTCGCTTATTTTTGGATGAAATGCCATTCTGCAGGAATTTAACATAATGCATCACCATTTAAATGTGGGATTTGCATTTGTGGCGCACATGGGAACACTATGCAATCCACATACTTTGTTGTTCACATTTCTGGGCCTTGTTTGCATGAGAATAAACAAATTTGCTTTTGAATAATGCAGTTTTATGGCATGCTTTCCGGCTTGTGTATTTGGATCTAACTCTCTCTGACACCCTCTATTAGCTGGCCTTTCTTTTAGACTTTTACATGCTGTCCATCTTAGCACTTTGTCTAAAGAGCTGGAATATCAGATGCTTAGTGTTCTTATGATAGCTGATGCTCAATAATTAAATGGCTTTAAGATGGAATCCACACCAGGGGACCCTTGTGGCACCGCAGGAGCCCCAAGTCATCCCAAAGTATCGGTTCACTAAGGCAGTTAGGGCCCAAAGACCTTTACATTCACATAGCATTCATTCTCTCAAACTTTATATTAACTATATTAGCCAGCATATATTTAGGTGTATTTTGTAATGTCTTGGTCTCTAAAGTCTAGGTCTCTTAGAGTGTGAGTAGAGTGTTTTAATAGCTTTGCAAAGTTTATAATGTCTTAAAGTCTCTTAAAGATCATATTCACAGCAGGACTGACCGGTTTCACTTATATGTTGTGCTTTTAAACATTTAATATTTGTGATATAATTATAACTAGTGCGTGTTAGCATTTGTTTAGTGCATAAATAGACAGATTTCACAGAGAGAGAGAGAGAGATGATAGATTTGTATGCATTCTGCTTCAAACTAGATTAGTAACATTAATATTCCATCATGCATTGACTGTTGCATGAGATTTGTGCTAGAAAACCCTGTAACACGTCTGTTGAGGAGCCTTATCATAATGTTTCTTAATTTTTTTTATTTTATTTTTTTTACTAATTATCAATGATTCAATGAATTTATAGCAGCTAGGGTAAATATGCGACTTGTTCCGGTTTATAATGAAATGTTTATGAAAGCCATGACATGCATAACAAGAAGAAGAGACAAATGCACAGGTACTTTCACTTTAGCCATTATCTAGCAGCTTACATAATACATTATAGTATACATTATACATACTACATTATGCATTATACAGATATGAATAGCCTACATCAGTGTGAAATCCTACGCTGCCTAAAAAGGGCTCATTTAGATCATGCTAATGAGCTCTCGTTTAGCTCATGCTGTCATGTATATCCTGGCTAAATCTAAAACCTCTGTTTACTTTGGTGTGTCCGACTCTGTGTGTCCTTCTGGTGTTACTAGGCCCCACTACATTAGCATTATAGCATCATCAAACATCATGAAGTTTGGCTAACATTCTTTAACCACATTTTGTTTGGAAAATGGTTTCGATATATATTTGAAAAGCCACTAGCATGAACATGTTAGCATTGACTTTCACGTTTGATGTTATTCAAGTTTGTCAGTCAAATAGAAGCAGTTAGCAGCTCTACCTTGGCAGGTGATTGCAAGGCCCCACTACATTAGCATTATAACATCATCACACCTTATGCAGTTTGGCTAAACATTCAAATTTTGACCACATGTTGCATGTATATTATGAAAAACAGTATTGAAATCTATTAGAGAAGCCACTAGCTTGAACATGTTGCCTTTCGAGCTTGATGGTAATCCAGTTTTGTCAGCCAAATAACAGTTGATAAGAGCTCTTCATAGTTACATAAAATCTGTTCTGTCTTTTAAACAAACGCATGAGCATTTCATAAAGTGTACAAAGCTCAATGTAACCAACTGATCACATACGCAGCCTTCATTTTCTATGCTGTACGATTGCCCATCTCCATCTACTCAACAATAAAGGACTGTAATGCAAACTCCATTGGCCTGTAGAGTCTTCTTGTGTAGAGTCAACTGGCATGACGGGGTCAAATGGCCCTTATATTGGCAGGTGAACTACAGGAGGAAAGTACGGGAGGGGTGCCGAAACTGAAGATGTGGGAGATGTTCTTGAGAAAGGAGGGGGCAGAGTGAGTGATATTTAAACCCCAGAGGTTCTCTCTCTCTCCTCATCTGTTCCTCAGCTCTTCGGCTGTCTATCACTATCTCCTGCACTTCATTACAGACAAAGGAAGCACTCCGTAGGCAATCAGGTAAGACAGACAACTCAGACGAGAGAAAGGACTCCTTTCTCTCTAAGCAGAAAGCTAATGAATGCTCTTCTGGATTGGATAATCTACTGATAACTTTTCTGGTAGTCTTATTCAAATATCTGTCCATAGGTCAGTGCTCCCATTACTTTTGTGTGAAGTTCTCATGGGATATAGATATAACCTTATAACTTATATGAATGTCTAGTCTTCGAAGTTAAACTAACCCAAATTGAAACATGTGTTTCAAATATATATGTTTCGAACAGATTTTTAAACCTTTAAATATGCATATAGGTTGAATTCAGGTAAATTGGGACACGTTTTGCCATTGTGATATATATATATATATATATATATATATATATATATAGTGTGAAATCTTGAAGAAGATGTTGTTTAAGTTGTAGGACTAGTCTTGGACCAGGGCCTTTAAGTTGAAGACAGGTAAAGTGAATTATTATCATTTTTTTTACTTTTATTAAAAAAATTATCCATATAAAAATATAATCCAAATGGTTTAGAAAATCATTTGAATAAACATCTCTGAACTACTCTACTACTCTATACAGAATAATACAAACACTGAAGTGTCCCACTTTACCATGTATTCACCGAACAACATGCCTGTCCTAAAGAATGGTTTTGTTTTTGATTTAAAATTTATGTAATATATTAATGAATGAGTTCGATTTATATTTGACAGGTTTTTTTTTCATGTAAATAAATGAACCTCTCCTCCTTTACATGTCAAAGAACGGTCAGTTCCTTAGTGTCACTTGGTGTTACATTTCCATTCTCATCTTGGTTGCCATGGCATCACAGTGTCCATTCTATACCATTCTGATACTGCTAATGAGAAGGTGTTTCTGTATCTTATGTCTACAAAAACATGTGCCATCATTTCACCTTTCAGCTTAATTTTTCAAATTATCTTGCAATTTAAATAGTTTATTGCTGTTCTTCTATCTTCTGCTGCCTTATAGCCACTTTGTCCTTTTTAAAAAAAACTTTTTTAATGGCTTTGCGGAACATTAAACCATTCTGACCTTTGTAGTTAGTGTCCATTTCATGAACAGTGGTTCTTGGTTTTAGTACCTGAGTGCTGTAGTTCACCGTTTTTTGTTCCAAATCCCCGTGTCACCATTTGAGCTTCCTAATTAGGCACTCTCTTAGGTTAACTAATTAGTTAAATTAGATGGTGTAGTACTTCAAATAAAGAGCTGAGCACGGAGGCCTCATTAGAGTAACGCTGTCCAAAGTTGCAATTCAATTATTCAATTATATGTAATATATATAGTATAGAAATTTAAGAAAAAGGGCAAACATTAATTTTACTTTTAACTTTATAATTGATTGAAGGAGTAATTCAAGCAATCAGTTAGTTGTTTTATCCTCCAGCTGTTTTTCTTTTCTATTAATTTTACAATTTTCACAATTATACAGTCTACAGGACTCTTTTTTTCCCCACTTAACTTTGACCTCTATCCTCAAAATTAACTAATGGATTTGCTTTAGGATCATTTCAGGTGTGTATTGTGTGTGTGTGTGTGTCTTCACGAGAGCCTCGGATTACTTGGACGCAGGTTCCCTTGGGAACTTGCCCGTAGTTTTATCTTCATTTTGACAGTTTTATATTTCACTTGCGGTTTCCATTTGAGAGATGCGGCCCCTGTTACACGAGCAACAGATGATTTAGATGTGAGCAGGGAAGCGTTCACACACAACTAATGAGCAATTAGTTAAATTAGATGGTGTAGTACTTCAAATAAAGAGCTGAGCACGGAGGCCTCATTAGAGTAACGCTGTCCAAAGTTGCAATTCAATTATTCAATTATATGTAATATATATAGTATAGAAATTTAAGAAAAAGGGCAAACATTAATTTTACTTTTAACTTTATAATTGATTGAAGGAGTAATTCAAGCAATCAGTTAGTTGTTTTATCCTCCAGCTGTTTTTCTTTTCTATTAATTTTACAATTTTCACAATTATACAGTCTACAGGACTCTTTTTTTCCCCACTTAACTTTGACCTCTATCCTCAAAATTAACTAATGGATTTGCAGTTCACCGTTTTTTGTTCCAAATCCCCATGTCACCATTTGAGCTTCCTAATTAGGCACTCTCTTAGGTTAACTAATTAGTTAAATTAGATGGTGTAGTACTTCAAATAAAGAGCTGAGCACGGAGGCCTCATTAGAGTAACGCTGTCCAAAGTTGCTATTCAATTATATGTAATATATATAGTACAGACATTTAAGAAAAAGGGCAAACATTAATTTTACTTTTAACTTTATAATTGATTGAAGGAGTAATTCAAGCAATCAGTTAGTTGTCACAGTGTCCATTCTATACCATTCTGATACTGCTAATGAGAAGGTGTTTCTGTATCTTATGTCCTACAAAAACATGTGCCATCATTTCACCTTTCAGCTTAATTTTTCAAATTATCTTGCAATTTAAATAGTTTATTGCTGTTCTTCTATCTTCTGCTGCCTTATAGCCACTTTGTCCTTTTTAAAAAAAACTTTTTTAATGGCTTTGCGGAACATTAAACCATTCTGACCTTTGTAGTTAGTGTCCATTTCATGAACAATGGTTCTTGGTTTTAGTACCTGAGTGCTGTAGTTCACCGTTTTTTGTTCCAAATCCCCGTGTCACCATTTGAGCTTCCTAATTAGGCACTCTCTTAGGTTAACTAATTAGTTAAATTAGATGGTGTAGTACTTCAAATAAAGAGCTGAGCACGGAGGCCTCATTAGAGTAACGCTGTCCAAAGTTGCAATTCAATTATTCAATTATATGTAATATATATAGTATAGAAATTTAAGAAAAAGGGCAAACATTAATTTTACTTTTAACTTTATAATTGATTGAAGGAGTAATTCAAGCAATCAGTTAGTTGTTTTATCCTCCAGCTGTTTTTCTTTTCTATTAATTTTACAATTTTCACAATTATACAGTCTACAGGACTCTTTTTTTCCCCACTTAACTTTGACCTCTATCCTCAAAATTAACTAATGGATTTGCTTTAGGATCATTTCAGGTGTGTATTGTGTGTGTGTGTGTGTCTTCACGAGAGCCTCGGATTACTTGGACGCAGGTTCCCTTGGGAACTTGCCCGTAGTTTTATCTTCATTTTGACAGTTTTATATTTCACTTGCGGTTTCCATTTGAGAGATGCGGCCCCTGTTACACGAGCAACAGATGATTTAGATGTGAGCAGGGAAGCGTTCACACACAACTAATGAGCGTTCGAAGAAAACCTAGAGTTGTGTAGCACCGGCTAACAGTTTTTATAATCATGCATTGAGTGAGAATGACTCATAAAGTGCCAAACCTGCTGCACCACAATACTTAGAGGTCTAGCATTACCTCTCCGTGTATCTTTGACATCAAAATGAACTAAATGTGTTTAGTTGGTTTAACCCTATTATAAAAACCCTGAAGCAAATCGTTCAGCTTTCCAGCAGTGTTTCTGTTCATGCTCCAGTATTTCTCGTCTTCTGTTGTACCTCATCAATGACTGTTTCTGTTTCTACTTGCGCAGTAGCTCGCTGAACCTGGAGAGAGAAGATCCAAGATGCCTCGCTCAAAGTGTGATGTGTAAGAATGTTGCTTTTTGAGTGACAAACCCCTAAATCAGAATTTTCCTCTAAATCAAATAACCCCCCAAACAGTAAGGATATTATCTCAAACAAATGATTGAGAGAACATTTCACATTTTGTTTTCACCCATAGTCTAAAACATGTGTTTGTGCCAGAATTAACTGAGCCAAAGCTCCGCCCATGCTAGTCATGTGATCGTACATGCAGCAGGGTCTAGCGAGGGGCGCGCCATCTCGTTGTAGCTAACCTTTGACCTTTTTCACCACCTTACAGCATGTCCAAAGAACCAAGCACCAACTTGGAAAGCGCCATGCAGATGCTCATCAAGACTTTTCATAAGTATTCCGGGAAGGAAGGAGATAAATACACACTCAACCGAGGAGAACTAAGGGAACTTCTGACGGAGGAGCTGGGAAATTATCTTGGGGTGAGAAGAAAGCATGTGCACAATTACAATTTTTTTGCAACCTATTTTGGTTTCACAAAGAAGATATTAAATAAAAAGAGGGCGGGGCTTGATTTTATCCAACGGGAATTGACTGGACAATGCAAAGTGGGTGTTCCAAACTGAAATGGAGCCATGAGTTTGGAAGGGAGGGATTAATAAATAAGGATTTGTAATGTCAGCCAAAAATGACAAAGACAAACATGTTTTATTTGGATTAATAAGCACCAATAGATTGGGGAATATACATCAAGAAAGTAAATTGTAAATAAATGAAAAAGTGACTTGATAAAATCAATCAATGCAATCGATAAAATCAATGATGTAAATTTAATTTTTTTCACATCCTCTCTCACATTTTGTTAAAATCTTTCCACATAAATTCTTCAGAACTTCTGCAAAAAAAAAGATTTAAATACTTGCCATCTGCCGTACATACATTTCAGCCAAAACAAATATGACACAACCTGTATCGCAAGCTCAGATTTGCATCTTCTGTAAGTTACAGCAGTGGTTCCCAACCCTGGTCCTGGAGGCAGCCCAACACTGCACGTTTTGCATGTCTCCTTAATCAAACACACCTGATTCAGGTCATCATCTCATTAGTAGAGACTCCAAGACCTGAAACTGGAGTGTCAGAGAAAGGAAACATGCAAAATGTGCAGTGTTGGGGTGCCTCAAAGACCAGGGTTGGGAACCACTGAGTTACAGAAATGCCCATCCAGGACCAGGGTTGGGAACCACTGAGTTACAGAAATGCCCATTTGATAATTATGTCTCATGCAAATATCACGTATGTGGATCCAGCCTCTGGCTTTTTGACCACAAACATTCCCTTTTATTAACATTCCCAGAATTCCTCATGCAAATGACATTATAACTATTGACTTTATACATTCTTAAAAATAAAGGTTCCAAAAGAGGGTTTTCACAGCAATGCCATAGAAGAACCTTTTTTTCTTAGTGTGAAGGACGTTTTAATTGATCTTTTTCCACTATGAACCTTACACTCTAAAAAAATGCTGGGTTGTTTCAACCCAACTTTGGGTCAAATATGGACTAACTCAACTTTTGGGTTAAAAATGTATCCGAACATTTGGGTTAGACCATATTTGACCCAAAGTTGGATTGAAATAACCCAGCATTTTTTAGAGTGCACACTTTAAAAAAATTAAGGTTCCAAAAGGAGGTTTTCACAGCAATCCCATAGGAGAACCACTTTTGGCTCCCCAAAGAACCTTTCAGTGAACAGTTCCTAAAATAACTTTTTTTTTCTTAATTTGAAGAACATTCAAAAATGTTCTAAAGAACCTTTTGTGAAATGGAAAGGTTCCATGGATGTTAAAGATTCTTCATTTTAGAGTGCACACTTTTAAAAAATTAAGGTTCCAAAAGGAGGTTTTCACAGCAATCCCATAGGAGAACCACTTTTGGTTCCCCAAAGAACCTTTCAGTGAACAGTTCCTAAAATAACTTTTTTTTTCTTAATTTGAAGAACATTCAAAAATGTTCTAAAGAACCTTTTGTGAAATGGAAAGGTTCCATGGATGTTAAAGATTCTTCATGGAACCATAGATACCAATAAAGAACCCTTTTCCACTGTGAAGAATCTTTTGTGCAATAGAAAGCTTCCATGGATGTTTAAGGTTCTTCATGGAAGATGCCAGTAAAGAACCTTTATTTTTAAGTGTATTTTATTACATACTGTTACACAGTTTTAACTCTCCATCTTTTCATTTTTGTCTTCATGCAGAATGCTCAAGATAAAGACGCGGTGGAACGAGTGATGAACGACCTGGATGGCAATAATGACGGCGAGGTGGACTTCACCGAGTTCATCATCCTCATGGGGGCGCTGACCGTGGCCTGCAACGATTTCTTCCTGGACAGCCCGGCACCCAAAAAGCCCGAGAGCAAGGGTGATGCAGCCACAACAGAGGAAAAGAAAGAGTAATGAGCAAATGCTACAAGAACAGAGAGAGAAAACGGAGAGAAGTATTAGTAGTTTGCATGGTTGAGAACAAGAGAGTGTGTTTCATCCATTTCTTTTATCAGGGCCGACAAACCTAGTTCCTGGAGGAGATTTCTATGCTTTCATAATTCAACCGAAGCTGTTAACATACTTTCAAAGCAAAACTAACAAACCTTGAAGGCAAAGACTTGGGGGTTTGACTGAAACACACATCAGTTCAGTGCCAGGAGCTGGTTTGTCTAATGCTGAACTATTTTTTTTCTAGTTAATGAGAAGTTCTTGAGTATAAGTTGTTTAAAAGTCTTTCAGGAAGGGTGCCTTCTGTTTCATATGACCGCAGACATTATATACAGCTATATATAGTGTTTTTTGAAGGAAGATATAGCAGCAAAGTGTATTTTGAGTGCAATCAGTGGCTACTAAGTGTATGTCAAAGCCTGTATAGGGGGAATGGGACAGGAAATAGTGAATTATGAACAGTTATGACTGCTCATTTTTAATTATTCTGAACTGTGACTTGAAAACAGATGTTGAGGTATTTACATTTATATCTTTCATGATGATGTAATTATAAATACCCGTTATTGTTGACAGCACTATTTCATGGTTACCATAAATTCTGAACAGTGTTCATAATCTATAATAATTCAGTGTTGAAGATGTGGACTTGGTTTGTCTCTTTCTTTACATCTATTTTTTTAGCCTATTTTTATTTAATAATCAATATGTATCTTCTTAATTATAATAAATGTGCAACTGACCTCCTTACATTTGTCTGATATATTTTTTTGTACTGTGATTCTAAATGCAATTTTAACATATTGAACATTTATCATATTTAAATGGTTTTCTGTTATCTCTCTGATTAGTATAAGAAGGTTTCGTTTACTACACCGGGGTTTACAAACTGGGGTCCAGAAACACCCAGGGGACTGCTATTTATTTATTTATTTGAGATACTAATTAACTATGCTCACTGTCATTTTCTTTACATTCACAATACCAAATTTGTGATAATATTATATCATCATGGTCTTAAGTAATGAAATTAATTGTGATTACTTTAATATTGATGCATATAGTTTTAATAATTGTATAATATGTTAAAATGTAAAAAAATATATAATGTTAAATAATTTTAAAATTATATAATATGTTAAAAACTAATATTTTAAAATAATAAAATACATATATTTTAAGTCATTCTAACTAAAAAGTAAATATTTCCAAGAAATTATTTTGACATTTGCTTTTGTGCAGACAATATAAAGACAGTTATAAAATACTTTTACTTTTTTTTTTTTTTGTTGTGTTCACAATATCAGTTACATTTTTGTCAAACAGAAAATCATAAAGTTTGAAAGTGCCTGAACCAGGGTTATTATTATTGATTAAAACTAAAAGCATAAACTTTTCATTATTTGAAATAAAATAAACATTAACTGAAATAAAATAAAATCAGCTAGTTACCAAGCAAACATTTCTCATTTCCACTTAGTTTAAGATGAAGTAATATAAATTAAACTAAAAATTAAAACATATTCACATAAAACTTTAGCTAAAATTAAAATGAAAAGAGAAAATATACGAATAAAATCTAATTCAAAATATTAATAAAAATTATAATAGTATATCAGTGACATTAAAATAACACTGCTTTGAATAGTCTATTGTTAAAAAAAAAAAATTCTACCAAACGTACACGTTTATATCAAACAGCACAATCTCATAATGCTAGAAACAATATAAAATGTAAAAGTCTTTGCATAATTTTCAGTCTTTGGGTCTTTTTTTGAGCGGAATTGTTGAAGTCAGCAGCAGTGCAGTAACGGCTGACTGAAGTGTGTGAGAGTTACCATAAATCCACAACAGTGAGGATTCCCACTAGATGTTGGTGTGTAAATACTACAAAGGTGCTTGCTCGAGCACATCCTGGATTTGTTGCTCATTTCCGGCTCAACCTGTTTGACTTGATCTACCGCTAGCCATGTTTACCTTGGCCTGTAAAGGAGAAACAATAAGCAGCCACAAACAGTTGTGTTAGAACAAAACAGAAAGAGCTTTAAAATGTCTGTAATGATCCTGCATTCATATTTCCAGACGCACATTTGTGTTCAGCCCAGAGCCAATTACTTCAGTCCAGACAGTCATGTTGAATCAATTATGAATGGTATCTTTCATTTCAGTGATATAAGCATTTGCTGGTTCATGTTACATAGCAACTGATCGCATGTTGTGTATTCATTTTGCTCTAGGGAAACAAATCTTCATTGGATCAGAGCTGTACAGTGCTTTGATCATGATGATGAACAAAGTTTACACTGTATAACCTCATGTCATTCACTGAGATGTAAATGACACATACCTGCACATGCAATGGCAATGACATCATCAGTAGAAAGGCTGTCACAAACCTGTAGTTGTGTTATACGGGTTGCATCAGCTGAAGCATGTTGTGCATGTTAATAATGTATGTAGAAATGTTTAACATTTTTCTTTTCACCATTGTTGCAGTGTACTTTACTTAATTACTTTTGATCCTCCAGAAATCATTCTAATATGCTGATATGGTGCTCAAAAATGATTTCTTATTATTATCAATGTTGAAAACAGTTGTGCTGTTTATATTTAATATATAGTATAATAATATTATAAAATAATATTGTCAAGGAAACCTTGATACATTTTTCATCATTCTTTGATGAATAGCAAGTTTAAAAAACAGTGTATATTTTAAAAACACAAATCTTTTGTAACATTAAAAATATCTTTACTGTTACTTATGATCAGTTTGACGTGTTCTTGCTGAATAACTATATTAATTTCTTTAATAAATATAGTGTCCAACTTTTTAATAAATTGACTTTTTTAATTGAAATGTATTTATTTATTTTTACAGTTTATCTTTTTGTTTGTTCATCATTTAAACCCTTTCCCCCTTTTTTGTATTGAAAATTATCAGATTTTAATATTTTATTATATAAGTCCTGTTTTTATTTATTTTCATTTATCAGACACTTTTATCCAAAGCAACTTAAAAATGAGGAATACAAGCAATTTATCATGAGGAGACAATATTGTGAAGAATGGGCCCTTTTCACAAGACTGTGATGACACGTTTCAACGGTCATCAGCATCGTAAATCCTACAAAGTTTTTTATATTTTCATGTTTTTTTTAATGTATGTACATTTATAACACTGTACTTTGTATTATATTGCCTTAAAAAACTAGTTAACGCTAATGCAAGGGTGTTTCTAATACAGCATCTATGAGAGTGATGGTAAATTTGACATTATTCTCTTTTCCGACTGCCGTTATTAGACTGCCATTTTTGAAAGCCGTGAAAACGTGGAGTTTTTCTTTTGCTATTTGAACGAATGGGGATGCAACAAATATATTTGTGGAAGTCTCCCATTCACTGCTATAGAAGTTTACTCAACTATGCGACTTCCGCTGCTGAGAAACCACTGCTAATAGAAAAAATATGTTTTTTCTTATTAATTCCATCATCTTATTAATTCCTTTATCGCTACATTATCCATGCAGGATACAAATTATGCTTTCACACAAATAATTAAACCTAATATGAAAGCATGTATGAACATTTCGTCTACAAATATTTCGTCTTCCTCCAGACCACAGACAGTGTTCACGGATAGTGACAGTCTTTTGGCCAGGTCTGAGGCTGTTGTGGCAGCTTTGATGTGGTGGTGTCCACTGACCGGGTCCGGCTGGTAACTGTAGTGCTGCATGTCACCGTTATCTGGTCAGGCTGTCTGGACCAGCCCTGACAGACACTTCAGCTTACCTCACGTGCTGAACGTCTCCACAGCAGTCTCCAGCTCTGCTTCTGACCCTCCCGCGACAGACGTTCAGCTGCTGATGATCTGTACTCACGATAACAACAACAACAGTGTCCATATCAGTGTTCATACATGCAGAGAAACACGTACTTCCTGCACAGTAAAGTGGAGGCTCACACCATGAGCTGACATGCAATGACTCACTCATGTATATGAACGTGCATTTGTAAGGCCTTTATGAAAAGTATGTTTGACATTCTAGAGCAAATGTTACACAGACAAATGTGAGCGTGTGGGAGCCACAGAAGAGAATGCAATAGATAACAAACATCAGTATTTATCTATACTGTATCAAATATTTCCTCATACTTTTTGATGATGGATAGTTGTAATGGACTGGGCGTGACAAAAAAGATCCAATTGCAAGCTTTATTAAAAGCGTGGTCGAGACAGGCAAGTTCAAGATCTAACAAACAATTATATCCAGGGCAAGGCAAAAGAGTAATCCAAAACAAGCAAAGGTCAGGGCAGGCAGCAAACAATCATAAAAACAAGGAAACAGTCCAAGGTCCAAAAACAGGCAAGGCAAGGCAAAAACATTGAAACGCTCAGAAGTGTCTGCTAACAGCTGAACAAGACTTCGCAATGTGAGTGGGTGGGTGTGCAGCTTAAATAGTCCTCCTGATTGGAACCAGGTGTGTATGTAATCAGTTCCTAGGTGTGGGGTGTTATGGGAAATGGAGTCCGTGAAAGTGGCAAAGGTCCAGGATGGAGTGCCCTCCAGAGGAGCTCATGGGCACTCCAGCTGGAGATCGTAACATAGCCCCACCCTTAAGGAGCGGCTTCCAGACGCTCCTAAACAAGAACAGACTTAAGTCCAGGAGGGAGGTGGAGCGGAGGCGGAACAGGGGGAGGGATGGAGGGCCAGGTCCTTGTGGCAGACCGTGGATCTGTGGAGGACTTGGGCCATGGAGCAGTGGCAGACTGTGGAACAGTGGAGGACCTGGGCCATGGAGCAGTGGCAGACTGTGGAGCAGTGGAGGATCTGGGCCATGATGAAGAGCCAGCGGAGCTGAAGACCACCAGATCAGAGCCGGCGGAGCAGAAGACCACCAGAGCTGGGCAGAAGACCACCACAGCGGAGCAGACTGGACTGGAAATAAGAGCACAGAGAGGTTAACAATGGCCTCATCGGCCATAACAGGACAGGCAGAGAGTTCACAGACGGCCTCCATGGCTGTAACAGGCTAGGCAGAGAGTTTACAGGGGGCCTCCATAGCCGTGACGGAGCAGACAGAGAGTTAATGGACAGCCTCCTTGGCCGTAACAGGGCAGACAGAGAGTTCGTAAACGGCCTCCTCAGCCGTAACAGGGCAGACAGAGAGTTCATGAACGGCCTCCTCAGCTGTAACGGGACAGGCAGAGAGTTCAGAAGCAGACGCTGCTGCCTCGGGAGGTTCTGCAGCGGAAGCCGCCACCTCTGGAGGTTCTGCAGTGGAAGCCTCCAGCTCTGGGGCAGACTCGTGGACAGGAGAGGCCTCTGGGGCAGACTCATGGACAGGAGAGGCCTCTGGGGCAGACTCGTGAACAGGAGAGGCCTCTGGGGCAGACTCGTGGACAGGAGAGGCCTCAGAGACAGATTAATGTATAGAAGAGGTCTCTGGGGCGCAGTGTGCAGCGGAGATGCCTTGGCATAGCAGACGTGACGTGAGCAGGCGCTGGAGTAGCTGGCTTTGGCTTGGCAGACATGACATGAGCAGGCTCTGGCATAGCAGACATGACGTGAGCAGGCTGTGGCTTGGCAGGCATGACGTGAGCAGACTGTGGCTTGGCAGACATGAAGTGAACAGGCCCTGGAGTAACAGGCATGATGTGAGCAGGCTTTGGCTTTAGCTTGGCAGGCATGACGTGAGCTGACTTTGGCTTTGGCTTGGCAGGCATGACGTGAGCAGGCTTTGGCTTGGCAGGCGTGACGTAAGCAGGCCCTGACATGACAGTCGCGGTGTGAAAATGTTCTGGTGTGGTGGGTACTGGAGGATAGCAGGGTTCCACATCAGCAATCCCCACAGTAAATGAGGAACCACTCAACCGGAGTGCAAAGTCAATATATTGCTCTAGTGACCAGTGTGGGGTATGTGGTGGCATTAAACATGATATTCCTTTAGTTAAGCCAAAGCGAAAAAAATATTTTAGGGCAATGTCATTGAAACCCACCTGGTCACACAGTTCACAAAACTCTGCCACATAATCCTCAATAGGCCGATCTCCCTGACGAAAGCGAATGAGGCGAGATACTGGATCCATGGTTGGTCTGGTGTTCGATAAAGCTGCTGGATCTGTGGTAGGCGAAGTCTTCTGTAACGGACTGGGCGTGACAAAAGAGATCCAATTGCAAGCTTTATTAAAAGCGTGGTCGAGACAGGCAAGGTCAAGATCCAACAAACAATTATATCCAAGGCAAGGCAAAAGAGTAATCCAAAACAGGCAAAGGTCAGGGCAGGCAGCAAACAATCATAAAAACAAGGAAACAGTCCAAGGTCCAAAAACTAGTGATGGGGCTCCGATGCTCCGACGCCGTTTTCAAAGCACTATTGTATCACACACTGTGCCGATGCTTGTATCGAAATGACAATACCACGTGATTGATAACATTTGAAGCTTCGAACGTCATGCAGTATCGGAAGGTCGGGACAGCTGGTTTGAAAAAAATCGGCGCTTTGCATGATTCTTGTGTTTGACTTTACATTGACTTGGTTGTGTGTGTGTGTTATTTGGGATTCAGTAGGTTCGTTAGATAGGCTGGAGAAACCGAGTCTGACCACCAGATGTCGCTAATGCGCACTGTGTTAAAAAGCTTCGAGTAATGAACCGCTTTTCGGCACAATTTGATGAAAGCCTCAAACGGTTCAGAAAGCCTCGGTTTCCCATCACTACCAAAAACAGGCAAGGCAAGGCAAAACCATGGAAACGCTCAGAAGTGTCCGCTAACAGCTGAACAAGACTTCACAATGTGAGTGGGTGGGTGTGCAGCTTAAATAGTACTCCTGATTGGAACCAGGTGTGTATGTAATCAGTTCCTAGGCGTGGGGTGTTATGGGAAATGGAGTGCATGAAAGTGGCAAAGGTACGGGATGGAGTGCCCTCTAGAGGACCTCATGGGCACTCCAGCTGGAGACCGTGACAATAGTAGAACACTGTAAAAACCACTACTACTACTACTACTACAAAAAAAGTAAATAAAAAAATAAAATAAAATAAAAAAATAAGCACACACACACACACACGTATATATATATATATATATATAATTACAGAAATTAATAGGCTAGTTTTATTCATCAAGGATGCATTAAACTGATAAAAATGACAATAAACACATTTATAATGTCACAAAAACATATTTCAAATAAATGTCATTCTTTTTCACTTTCTATTAAGAATCCTGAATAAAATGTATAATGGTTTCCACAAAAATATTAAGCAGCACAACTGTTTTTAACATGGACAATAATAATGTTTCTTGAGCACTAAATCAGCATATTAGAATGATTTCTGAAGGATCATGTGACACTGAAGACTGGAATAATGATGCTGACAATTCAAGGTTGCATCAAAGGTATTTTAAATTGTAATAATATTTCCACAAAATTACAGTTTTTACTGTATGTTTTATCAAGTAAATGCAGTCTTGGTGAACATAAGAGACTTTTTTCAAAAACATTAAAACATCTTTTCAGCCCAAAACCTTTGAATGGTGATGTATGAAAACTGAACATTATAATGTCCCCACAACCAAAATGTAATTTGGAAAAAGTTTCAACATAAATTAGTTGTCTGGTGGTTCTTCTGGTTGAACACTGTAGTTTGAGGTTGAAACCAACTAGAGTTGTTCTCACCCTTGCGAAGTTTTAAACACATGGTCTGTTCTGTAACTAACTTTATATCTCACAATTGCTTTATTTCTTATATTTGCAGTGTGTTTAGACTACAATTACAAGCCACTTGGCGAGCTACATTTGTAAAATATACAGTTTGACTAACAAGCTAATTGCTACAAGATAAAGCTCATACTGTAATACTTTCTCAGGCCGATAAAGTTTTGAATTTTAAACTAAAGTTTTGTAATATCAAAATTACTGATTACCATTTTACCATGTCATATTTTATTTCCTATTGTAGCTCCATGGCAATCTACTGTAAAACCAAAGAGGCTGTTTTCTTGAGGCCTCATAAGAACATTGTTTCTGGGGAGAGCTTTGATTGACACGTTTTTTGCGTGTTTGGTGTATCTTTAACTGCTGGTTTGCCTGTCTGTCTCATACAATATGCTCGTGGAGGATGGCCCTGGTCTTAAATTGGATCACAGCAGGCGTCACAAGAGACTGCTTATCGGACTCAGCTATCATGATGATGAAGTAAGAAAGGTAAAAAGAGAGGGATCGTAGCGTACCTACTGAAAGGAAAGGGGGAGGGCTGGTGTCAATTCAATCCTTTTTCCCTGCATGTTAAGTGTCTTTAATACTGGTGAAACGATACCGAGGCAACACTTTGCCCATTTTTAGCAGTGTGATTCCCTTCGGCTATCACGTATTGCTGCTATTCTACCCTAAACCCCAGGGGCCACATAGACTCGTGTACATCTGATCTGCAAACAGTCATTAACCCTGTCGCCTCTGTCACCCCTTCACCTAACCTTCACTGCGATCTTAACCTACCTATGACAGCAGTCCTGGATTAACAATTAATCTCAATTTAAGGCAATGCAGACAGTAACTCAATCCTGAGGCTAAAATTAACACTAATGGGTCTTGAAGAGGGCCTGAGAATGCAGAAATCATTCATGAGGAGCGCTTGGGAAAGACTTATCAATGAAATGATTCATAACTAATGACCAAAGGTGGATCATGGCAAGGTGAATGAATGACTGTGGGACTGTGCACCTTTGGATCTAGACTGGGTCTTCATTTTGCATTGTGTGATTTATGACGACACACATCTCTGAGTAACTTACAGGGTTATTATAGTTAACTAAAACTAAATTAGAACCATAAAAAAAAAAAACATTTCCGTTGCTTGAAATAAAATGAATGTTAACTGAAATAAAATAAAATTTCATCTAGATGCCAAGGCAGCATTTCTCACGTTCATTTAGTTTAACTTAATCTAGGCCTACTAAAATAACTACAACAAAATATAAATGAATAAATAGGCCTACTATAGATATATTTAAAAAAAAAAATGAAAACGAATAAAAATATCAAAAACAAACAACAAAATGACTAAAACTTACAAAAAAATTAAAAACTACTTCTAAATATTATTAAAAACTATAATACTATCTCAATGATATTTAAACAACACTGGTAACTGCACAACAAAATTATGGCAGAAAGCGGTGACTTTTTTTTCATGAGAAAAAGAAAAAAAGAAAATGATGAAGATGAAGATCATTGATGATTGAATGAAGATGATTCCACATCAAAGCTTTTCTAAAGAATGGGAGAGAATAACCATTGGGTCATTAATTGGTTCAGTATTAGCCAACAGACCTGATATTGTAATTACAGTATTTAAAATGTAAAGTCTAAAATGTAAAAAATGCAAGTAGCAAAACAAACAGATGATAGATAGATAGATTTACAAGACATGCTAAGTTCATATATAATGCATCACTTGTATTGTATTACAAGGGGTGTACCTAACTATGCTATTTTTAGGGCAGTGTGAAAGTATCCTCAAGTCATTCAAAGCAGAAATGGTTTCAGACAGTCACAGTAAATTAAGTGACAATAACAGCTGTGAACTTGTTTTAAGTGCTGGCATGATTGTCCTGATACTTTTACAATTGACGTCCCAATGTTACTTGCAGTGTTGGTTCTTTGTTTAGCCAATAGAGGCCGCCAGAGGCTAACTTTTAGTCAGATGGGCACCGTTATATGACTCTAATTTCTTTCCCTACTGAAGAAACCAAGTTCAGGGGTGCAGTGCAGTGGGCATGTACTGTGTTAACTCGACAACAAGAGGGCAGCAGAGTCAGTGGAATAATACATTTTAGTTGTCTCTTGAGATCCAAAGCAGTGAAGGTTATGGAATTGATCTGAACACAGTTTTGCCATTTGTGCTGAAAATGTTTGATTTATGATTTGAGTTTGGAGGACTGATCCTAAATCAGTAGTAGGCCTAGTGCAAAGAGAAAACCTCCATCGGTGCACTGAATTGAGCTGCTCTGACTCGTTTCTAGAAAGTTGTATCTCAATTTCCAACACGTTTTCATAAATTATTCTAAATTCATTTAATTGTAATTATTTTATTATTCGATTTTTGATATCAGTGTTCAGATGCAGTTGATAAATAATGCCTACAAATCTGCTTTTGACATAAAAACTAATGTAATGACATAAAAGATTTCATTTTAAAGGCATTTTTTATTTAGAACAAGATTATTTATTTATAAAGAGAGAGAGGGGGAACAAATAAAACAAAACCACGTTCAATTGAACTGATTCCATGCAACGGCAGTCTTAAAACTACAACTCCACTCATGCATTGGAACCATACAAGCATTCAGACGCGCCTATAATGAACACGGGGGTAAACATTTTCTTGTTAGAAAACAGTCAGAGTACGTTCCCTCCCAAACTGCACAAGATCATAAATAAAGTCTAATTGTACCAATTTACAACAATACCGATTGCAGTGAACTGACTGCAAAATGCACAACAGAATTTCATTCTGCCTCATTCGCAAAATTGGTCTGATCTCGATCAGTCCACATGATTGATACACGGGGCACGGCGAGAAAAATATTGAACAGTTACAGAAACAGTGTCAGACATTTATTAGGTGTACCTTGCCTAAATGCCACCTATATACCTGAAAATACAAAACAATTATATAATATCACTAGTAACGTAAACATTTCGTTAAAATCACGTACTTGTTTTAGCCCGATCCCCCCTATTTTCCACACATGCCCTGCGCGAGTCGACTCAGGCTGTCCCTCTTTGTCCGGCAACGAGCAGGCCGTAATTAACATGGCCAATTTCGCGTTTGGGGATAAATATTAAATCGTAAGTCTATTTGACATTGATTGTTTGTCATATGCGGGTTGACATCCATGTCTTGATGCAACAGTCAGGTGTATATGAATGAGCTGTGTGAGCAACGTTTACCGTCTTTACCTTGCTTGCTGATGGCTAAACCGCTAACTAATGGTAGCTAGATCGCGAATTCAAATCACGTTTGAATTAAATTCAAACGCTTATCGCGTTATTTACAGTCTCACCGCACTTTCGAATCGAACGCAGTTTAAAATGGGGAGAAGAGCTCGGTGTGCTTGCATCTAAAATGTCATTTAGACGGCCGTCCAGGTAGAAACACATCTGTATGTGATCACATTGCAGGCAGGCAGATGTGTATTCACATTCAGTCCATCCCAATTACTTCTTATAACAGCTGGTTTGCGTGCTTGCAAAGATCTTTTGATCAATAACTCAACATTTTCAGACATATCTGCGATGCTCATCCAGATCGCGTTATTATTTGGGGGTGCATGCGTATAAACGTGGAGAAAATGATAAATCTGACTCAAACCATTAATGCATCCTTCAGACATGTTGCTGAGTAGGTGCCTGGTCTCATTGGCCCATCGGTACAGTTAAAATTAAGTATTTCACGTGCAATTCCTGGGGCTGCGGGGTGATACTCGTTGGACCCGTGGAGGCTTTTGTCAAATAAACTAATTTCTGTAAATGAACGGTGTCATGGCACCGCACCGACAGTCATTTTAATGGCGGGACAGCAGGCGGGACAGAGTCAAGGAAAACGAGGCAAAGGTAGGAAACTGTCAGTCAGCGCATCTCTGTGTCCGAGCGGGAATCCACACAGCTCTGGCTGCAAATCTCCCTTTTCCCTGTCCGCACATGCCTGAATGTACGGTGGCCTTGTTTACGTGGGGATCTGTCTTTGGGTAGCTTTATGTCAACCTCGCACCACTTGTCTATTCACGCGTGTTCGTTTGTTTTTTTGTTGTGTTTTTTTTTTTACACGCATTGCATTCAACTCTTTTCCAACTTATTTGCCCTAAAAGCAAGCCTCTTATCTTGGGATCAGGGTTTGGGGATAAAAATTCATCAGCTGTAAAGTTTGTCTTAAGAGAGAGACCGATATTGCCTTTTTAAGACAGATTGTCTTTTAGTGTCTGATAACCGATTTGCAATTTTTAAATACTCCTTTAATACTCCTTTCTTTCTGCTTTCTGACAAAATTAGACTACAATTAAATGAGATATATTTAATATAATATTTTATAACAATTTAAACAAATATTTATTATGCAATGATATTTATGCTTTTTTCCCCCCCAAAATTGTCCAGATTTATTTTTAGATTTATTTTGGGCTGTGTAGTTGTAAATCTAAATTTTTGCCTTGAAAATGAATGAATGTATTGGATAGTAATAATAATAATAATTGCTTATTATTTATTAATTGGTATTATTATTTAAATATACCGTTAAGTGACTAGTGACATTCTGTGAATAGTAATTAGGTGCTAGTCTTTAGAGCAGGGATCCTCAAGTCTGGCCCACGAGATCCACTTTCCTGCAGACTGACCAAATGGCACCATATATCAGCAGACCAAATATTACAGTATATTCATAAAAATATTGGTCAAACCGATTATTGGTCTATCTTTAGTCTTCAGTTTCTTGTCATAATGTTTAATAACGTTGGATACACTTTGATAATCTGGAACCATGCTTTAGAGCAGTGATCCTCAAATCTGGCTCGCGAGATCCTCTTTCCTGCAGAGTTTAGCTCCAACCCTAATCATTATGGTTTGAATTAATTGGTTCTCAAGAAACATGTAGGCTATTTATTGGAGGTACTGAGATGTGTGGTTGTAAAATTGAGTTGTTTCCACACAGTTAGAAATAAAAACGTGATTTAGACAAAAGCTATTGACACTTATATGATATGTTTAACAAAATAGTCAGTGCTCTGCTTTATCTCTTCAAATGCCAGTCAGGTTCACAGTTGATGTTAGCAGTGTGACACAGTGGGCATGTAAATGGCCAATTCCACCTAATACCACTTGGCAAATTACAATGAAAAATGATCTTGTGCACATTTTTGCATCATAAAATGTTGTCTATGAATGTGCTTTTGGTCTAACTGCTACTTTCCCCCCTCCCTATTCTTGTTCATTGTTCCCCCTTTCCATTTCTGCTTCCATAGGTTCCCAGATGAAGAGCCCAGAGAAAAAGAAGAGGAAGTCCAACACTCAGGTTAGTTTTTGAATATTTGGTCTTGAATTTTATATGTAGCCTGACTTTGTTGTAATGTTTGCAATGGTATTCGTATCTTAGTGGACTTGCTTCCCTCCTTAAGCTAAATGTTAACAAGAATTGCATTTAATGACAAATTCAGTGCATTAAAAATATTAATAATATGTGTATTTAGTAAAACATTAGAAACTAAGCAATTCAGTGTTACCAACTCATTTCTCACCCTTTGTATTTCCTGTTAGGGGGCTGCATTCTCCCACCTCTCTGAGTTTGCACCCCCTCCTACTCCAATGGTTGATCACCTGGTGGCCTCTAATCCTTTTGATGATGACTTTGGTCCGCCATCACGATCTGGTGGAGGGGGTGGTCCAGGTGGTGCCTCTTTTCTGCCCAGCCCAGGGGGTGGTGGAGGTGGCTATGGCGGTCCCGGTCGAATGGGAGGAGGTATGGGATTCATGGGCAGCCCAGGTGGACCTGGAGGTGGACAGCCTGGCCGACGACCCCCTTTCGGTCCCCCAACGCCAAATACTGGACCACACCACCCACTTGGATTTGGGGGCATGCCAGGCTTTGGAGGTGGTGGAGGCGGAGGAAGTGGTGGAGGAGGATTTCCACCAGGAGGCCCATCCCAGTTTAACATGCCACCCAATTTCAGCCCACCCATGCACCCTGGGCAGGGATTCAATCCAATGTTGTCACCTGGAGGAATGGGTGGCGGTCCAGGAGGTGGAGGAGGTCCACCTCATCCAAGGTTTGGGATGCCTCAGCAACAGCCTCCACATGGACAAGGTGGCCATCCCTTCAACAGCCCACCCTTACCTGGTGGCCCTGGCCCTCGTGGGCCTCTACACGGCCCCATGAACCCAATGGGGGGTATGGGTGGAGGAATGAACATGATGGGCATGGGTGGTGGGGGCAATATGGTGGGTGGTCACCCAGGTATGCCTCCGCAAGGACAGTTCCCTCCTCCACAAGATGGCCCGTACCCTGGATCAAGTCCTCCTGTTGGTGAAGAGGGAAAGAACTTTGGTGGTCCAGGTGGTGGTCCACCTGTTCCCTCTCAACAGCAACCACCTAACCTTAATCCCTCCGGTCCTCCATCCAACAATGCCACTCCTGGTCCGTCCCCAACCCCTGGACCCCCACAGCCTGGAGGAGGTTTCCCAGGTCATCCAGATGTCCAACAACCCAACCCTAACACTCCAGGTCAACCCCAGTCAGCTCCTCAGCCTCCCAATCCCAACTCATCCCCCACAGGCCCACATAATGGTCCCCAGCCTCAACAAGCACCAACCAATCAGCATCCTCCACCCAACTCCACTGGTGGCCCTGGCCCCAACACCCCATCCAACCAGCAACAACCAACGCCACCAAACTCCGCTCCAGGTTCGGCGCCCTACAACCAGCAGAACAACGCTCCTGGAGGTCCAATGCCAAACCAGCCACCCAACTCCAACCAGAACAACCTTAACAACAGCAGTGGTGGCAACACTCCAGGTAGCAACCCCAATCCTCCATCCAACTCCAACTCTACGCCCAACACCCAGTCCCCACTTCCCAGTGGGCCCGCTCCACCAGCTGCTGGCCCAGGCTCTGGTCCCCCAAAGCTAGGTGGAGGCATGGTGTTCCCTTGTGGCCTCTGCCTGTCTGAAGTGCACGATGACCAAGAAGCCATCTTGTGCGAGGCCTCCTGCCAACGATGGTTTCATAGAGACTGCACAGGCCTAACTGAGCCAGCATATGGGCTGCTAACCAGAGAGAGCGCTGCGGTGTGGGCTTGTGACTTCTGCCTCAAGACAAAGGAGATTCAAGCTGTTTACGTGCGCCAGGGACTGGGACAGCTGGTCGCTGCAAATGATGGCTAAAGGTTAGAAGAAGATTGGGGAAGAGGGATGTATGATTTATTTCTTGGCGCTTCATGTCTTGTTTCATGGTGAGAAAGTGAAATGGAAGCGAAGAATTAATCCACCAGAGGAGAGCGCGACATGCAGATAAAACGGAACTTCTTAATCTGTTGTTACTTCTCGCATTCGTTTCTTCACAGATCTCATAAGCACTTTTAGGGCCCATGTCTCTGATTAAAAAGCATTGTACCAGATGTTGGAAATGTTTGTGTATATAGAATATCATGATACATTTTCAAAATTCAGCTGTTTTTGATTGATGTTGCACTCATAGGTTTTCATTTCTCCTTGGTGACAAATTTGGAGAAGCAGCTTGATTCTGGCCACAGTACAAAGCAAAATTCAATGCGTTTGCACAAGAATTTAACCTTTTGTGTGATTATACCCAAGATCAGCCTCCAAAAAACTGTCCAATCTCCTCCCCAAGGCCCCCCCCCAAAATCCAACTTCTTGATCTGCAAAGCACTGACGCCAACTTGCTACCTCAAAATTTTGACATGTCTGGCTAAGAATGCTTTAAGTCAAGAGTGTATAGTCACCACACAACCTCTCCTCTCCTCTGTGATCTTCATTTCAGTATATCCAAAGGAATATGGCAGCGTCCTGGAAAAGGCATATAATAAGTGTAGATAATCAACATTTCACTGTGTGCGTTGTTAAACACATGAGCGAACTGACAGAAATTGGAATCCTGTGATTCTTTAATTAAACTCTAGATTGTTTCTCTTCATGTACAGCTACTCACTGTTCTTGACACAAAGTGGAGAATGATGGCTGGTGGCAGTGCCGATACTGGTAATCCATAACCATATCAGTGTGTGTATGTATGTAGTCTTTGGATTGCATGTGAACCAATGCAGTACTTTGTCAGAGCTGTTTTTAATTGTTACATTTACTGTTCCAGTTAGGCCTCATCCTGGGCTATGAAGTAACCAAATAACAGAACGAAATCAAATGTTGTCACAGAGTGAGATGTTTGCAGTTTCTTCCTTTTTTTATTTCTACATTTCTGTCCCAAGTTGCCTTTTTCTTGTTACTTTTTATGTACCTGTGTGTATGCTGTTCAATTTCCTTGCTCTGGTGCCCTCCATTCGCCAGCATTGTGCAGTAATATGGGGGGTGTTCTGACCTGGCACTGTACTGAAAGAAGTAAACTGAATTGTTTTTTTACAAGTCTTTTTTGTGAACTTATTACTGTATTAAATATGGGTTTAAAAAAAAACAAAACTAAGGCATGTAGTTAAAGATACCTTTTTTTGCATGTTTATTTTCAGCTCGGCAGTCTATAAAGTAATATATAAAAAGTTTCTTAAATATATATTAAAAAGCTGGCATTTTTGTGCTCCTGTCAGTTAAGCTGTTTTAAACAAAACACTTGGAATCAGTGATTTCATGACCATATTTGTATGGTCTATAATAATTTCATAAATTTGTAGGGCAACACAGAAGACTAATTCACCATGGTTTCCCTCTGGAATTTCCTATGGGTTTTCAGATTTGAGTAAAATAAAGTCTGTGGTTCACATTATTTTGAGGGTTCATGTTTTGTTGCAACAAATTAAATTATCTCAGTCTTGCATTTTGAAGCTTCTCTGTTTTTAAAAGACTTACAAGTTGCTATGCAAAGACTGCTACAGTTTATAAAACATCAGTTTGAAATCTTGTGGTGTGTTGTTGTCCTTTTAGCAACTTTTTGTAAAGAGCAGTTGTGGGCTAATGGTTGGAGAGTCGGACTTGTAACCCAAAGGTTGTGGGTTCGAGTCTCAGTACTACTGGCAGGGATTGTAGGTGGGGGGCGTGAATGACTAGCACCTTCTTCCACCTTCGATACCATGAGGTGAGACCCTTGAGCAAGGCACCGAACCCCCAACTGCTCCCCAGACAGCACAGCAAAGAAGAAAAAAAAAGCATGCCCATTTTTGACACGGAATTATATTCTAATAAACCGACAAATCTGCCAACTAAAACCTTAATAAGAAAGAATGTTAAAAATAAAACTTCTTTGGTTATATTACTTAAACCACTTGTTATGACTTTATGATAAACGTTTAGCTATTTTTATAGTTAATTTTCACAACATTATTATTGTTTTCATTTTTTTTAGTATGTTGTTTTAAAACATGCAATTTTAACGGGAATAAACAGTGGCATCAAGTTTCTTAAATTGGTTAATGGACGGGCCCTGAATTATTTGTATTTGATTGACAGTGAATCTCAGCACAGCAAAGAAGAAAAAAAAAGCATGCCCTCTGCTCCAGGTGTGTGTTCACTGCTCAATGCTGTGTCTGTGTGCGTTCTTGGATGGGTTAAATGCAGACCACTAATTCAGAGGACACCATACTTGACTACACGTCATGTTACTTTAATTTGTTAAGTCCCTTCAAGTAATAACCACATTCCTTATTTTACTCAAATAAAACAAAAAACACACAAACAAAAAGCTGTTGTAAATATCAGAGGAAACTCATGCCTCAAATATGCAAATTTTGAGTGTATAAACTAGTTAGTAATGCTAAAGTAAGCTATGAATGGCTGTATTCATGAAACGAGCAGAACAGATGTCTAAATCATTCACAGATCAATTATTTTGCAAATGATTAAGACAAATTTGTTCTAGTGTTTATATTCACAACATTATTATTGTTTTCATTTTTTTTAGTATGTTGTTTTAAAACATGCAATTTTAACGGGAATAAACAGTGGCATCAAGTTTCTTAAATTGGTTAATGGACGGGCCCTGAATTATTTGTATTTGATTGACATTGGATCTCGGCCAATCACGTGCTCGAATCGGCCGGCCTTGGGACCACTCTCCAGCCAATAAGCGCTCAGAAGGGGCGGATCGATGACGCAAAGGCAACAGGTTGTTTCGTAAAAAACGCACTGACAGTTTTGCATGGTCTGTCCATTCTCAGTCTCAACGAGGAGTTTTTTTATTGAGACTAAACTTAAAAAGAGCTTCTTTATTATTTTGTGCCTTGTGAAGGTCAATGCTAAAGGTTTCGGAAAACAGGTAAGCAGAAGGAATGTATTTGTTTACCCAGTGGTGTATAGTTGCCTTTTGTTTTTGTTGCTGTTCATGGCTGCGGGTTTGTGTCCAGCCTTTCAGTTGTTATAATCCATAATCACATGGCTTCACAATTACGATGGAGTTCTGCTGAGCGAAGGAAAGAAACACCTGTTGCTTTGTGTCTAAAGCTGCAGGCTGGATTACAGAAGATGCGCTGATCCAGGTTGGCGTCTCTCCTCTATGAAATAATAAAGTCAGTATGACTGACCTGCGTTGATCTCAGTAGGACCGATCAGCATCATTTTTGTATATTATATATAGACAAAGATGCGAATTTTAAATATCCCAAATGATTTAAATGGCGTTTTGGTCGCATAGGTGTATGGTGTACTTTGTTGTCTATATCTTTTACAAAGTCAAAGAACAACACAGCCAAACAATCAGTTTAAACTGTAGCCATAAAACATTCATTGCATTATTAATGTAACTTTAACCCTGTATATTAAAATAACATGCTGGTTTCGATCCCACCGATACTGACTGACTTGCTGTGACGCAATTAAAAAAAAAAAAAAATCGTTTCATTCTGCACCTTTGCTTGTGCTACCTCATCTCTCTGTAGTCATATCTCTGAATAGAGAAACTTATGGACAAAAACAGCTCCTCTAAAAAGCGCCCCTCTGAGTGTAATTTAATATTTAGCTCTTGGTTATTTCCAACACTGCAACTTGAACATAGTGGAGTGTAACTGACACAATAACTCAAAGCTAGCCTCAAACCCAAATTCTATCCTGTCCTTTATAGTATAGTAAACTGGCACATAAAATATAAATAATTAAACAATGAAATAATGACAATGAATAAGTACAGAAAAGATGTAGTCCTCATTGGCATATGCATACTCATATCGATTGAATTTTACTTAAGAATACTTGTTTTTTTTTTAATGGGCTATTTAAAATGTTGATTTCAAAATGAATATTGTTTTGTTTTTGTTTATGTGCTTGTATATCAGTTAATCAAACTACTGTATGTTGTCAACAACAACTAGCCAAAGGCTATCATCTTACTTTATGACAATAAGGAAAGAGCTTATTACATACACCAGTTATGACATATAGACCCTGATATATATATCCAGTTATGACATATAGACCCTGATATAAGCTTAAATTGTTGTGATTGTCTGTTTAAGGTGACAAGAATAACTCTATCGATATAACACTCTAAAAATGAATGTCATTGCATTAAATTACAAAACATCAAAGTAGAAAATTGTATTAAAGAGTAGAGAATTGTATTAAAATACAATTTATTGCTATTCAAATTCATATGTATGAATAGCAGTTTGTGGAATATGTTAATGTTCAGGTGGTTATTCTGCTCTGACACCTGTGTGAACTTGAGGAGAATTGACTTCAGACATCCAACTAAAAATAACCATGGGACAAGTTGGGGAAAAGTAATTAAAACAATGGCTCAGAAAACAAATGTTATAAGTTGGTTAGAGAAATGGTCTAGCATAATTTTTTCACATAGTACAGATGCCACTTGGTTAAGAGTCTACATTTTGGGGCCGATGTAAATTAAATAATATTTATTTAGACCACATTTGGGGACAATTTGGAAGTGAAGAAAAGTGAAAGATGTCTATGTTTGGGCTAAAGACTGTGTTGGCATAATTGACATAAATATAATTTTCCCCATAGAAGCACCAGCCAAGAAAACAATTAATGGATTAAAGCCAGTATGTTTCAGACACAAGTACCCTCAGGGTACTAATTTTTTCAAAGAGCGTGGAAACTGTAAATAAAACCCTAACAAATCTGTTTAGGTATTTTAACATGCTTTTCTAAGTAGTCAAGTGTATTTGCAACAACTTTTTGTACTGTTAATTTTACTGCTTGAATGGAAGATGGCACAGAGAACTGGTGATCTAGTCTAGTAACATTCCTCCAAGAACAAACAGCCATTCTGATGCCAGGTGGGACCCAGTGCCTTGTGGAGGTTGAGAATCACATCCACATAACTATCCAGACCTATTTTCATAAGTTTGTACCTTTTAATGTTTGGCAGATGTACACACATGGGTTCTAATGCAATAATTGTAGAAACCTGGAAAACTTGCAGCCACAAACAGTTTTTGTTTGGCTATTCTGTGTGTATATATATATTTTTTGAGAAGGATTTGTCACTTGTATGTTGTCTTAACAAGAATCTTAAGTCAAATATGTACAGTTAAAAATGTACAGTTTTCACAATTAATCTGCTCCTTAAACCAATGAGAAATCACATGGTGGGTTCCATTTCGCAGGAATGCTTGGAATCCCGCCTATGTGAGGAATACAATGGCTGACTTTGAGTAGCTAATCACACCTAATGGCTCAACAGAGGCGCTGACAGTTATAATGTAACCAAATGCCCGTTTCAAGAAGTTATTCATTGATAGACCCGAGTTTGTGGTCTGTTATTTTAGTTCTCAATGTCTTCACAATTTTTGCCCCCCAGCATTATGCTGGTGCATTATAAGTCTGTGTTTAACACCGGATGCAACGTAATACTTCATGCACATAGCAGTTGTTGTATAATTGTTGACATATAGAGATTGCAGAAAGAAATTTGCTTCAAGACTTCAAGTAGCACACACAGTCTGATGAGGTGGTAAAACTAGGGCTTTAGATGATGCCCTGCATAACTCTGGATGTTTTCTGCATCACTTGCTATGTACAATAGAGCACATATGCGTCTGTTTAAACACCAGTAACTCAGTTAATCAGCAGATTAGACTCAGCATCTTTGATCGTTCATGCAAACATGATATGTGGCGCTTTGATGTGATACAAGGAATGTTCCTATCACAGTGATAAGCTGTTTTTGAGCTAATGTTAGCTCTCCTGTGTAATGGAACTGTGTTCTAGGAAAACGGGAAGACAGGAGGCAGAGTGGAATGTGCTAGAACCTGCTCCTACCAGCAGGCACACCTGTTTGCCACACACGAACAATATCTTTCTCCATTCTAATGTGAGAAAACTCTGTGCCGATACCTGATAGCTGTCATGTACAAAACTGCTTCATATTTCTATTTACCAAAATGTGACACTATATCAAGGAGCAGTTTGTTAAAGGGTCTCTTGGGAAATTAGTAGTAGTAATTAGTAGTCCAAAACATATTTGAAAGGTGAGCCCAGATGGAATCTACAAAACAGCATCAAGTCTGATAGGACTGAAGTATGTACAGAAATATAAAATATTTGCAGGTTGATGCTGAATTTCGCATCTTTTTCTGAAAAAGCTTAGATGCTTGAATGAATTGCTTGCCATTCTGGCTGTAAAAAAATCTACCTTAATACAAAAAGATATTCGTAGTATTCCGTATGTTTTTTGTGTTCACAGTGTTAATTTTAGTTTGAGTAATTTTGGTACTAGCATATTTTATTTTGTTTAGTTGCCAAGCCAACATTTCAGCAATTTCAACAATTTTTGTTTATTTCTTTAATATACTGTAGTATTTTTTTTATTTAATTTAATTTCAGTTTTATGTCAATTAACGGAAACTATTTTTAATAGTTTTAGTTTCAGTTAAGAATAACAACACCGAGATGTTTTTTGTTTTAAAAATTTCTTGTGAATGTTTTGTGGGCCCTAAACTCCATGCCATGTTTACATGAATCACAAGTACGTTCAATGGGTTGTAAAGCTTTATAACCAACGGCAGATTTTTTAGTTGACTTGGCATTGAAAAAAACGTCTTTGCAAAGAATTTCCAGTAGACAAAAAAACCCAGAGAATGTAGGTTGCGAAAATGAAGTGTGACTTCCTGTAGAACCTAAAAATTATGCAATCTTTTGATCAGACTGTAAATCTATCCCACACAGCCTTGTTTTCATTTGAAAATTGAAATATGGAGTCTACCATGATTTGGTTCAATTCATGTTGTGGCTTCTTTGTGTATCTGTCCCCTCTTTGGGCTCTTCAAATAGTCCACCAAACAGTCTAGCCTTTTAGTTTAGTCTCTAAATGGGCTAGTGCACTGATTTATTAAATTCTTTGTCTTGTTACCACAGTAGGTCACAATGAGCTCCCTCTCAGCAGACAGGAAGCCCCCTCTGGACTATGGTGTCCAGATTCGCTTCATCAAAGATTTGGACGACAGAGGGTTCCCAGACAGGAGTCGACTGGCCGGTGGAGTTGGTGGCGTCAGCAATGGGACTCCTTCACCGTCTAAGTATGGAGTAGCTGTGCGGGTGCAAGGCATTTCAGGACAGCCGTACGTGGTGCTTAAGGACGGAGAAAAGGGGGACTCTTACGGGGTACAACTGAAGACTCAACCACAAATCCAGAGCTCAACCCCAATTGTCTCTCAAACTTCCCCTTACAACTCCCTGCTGCTGGGACAAAGGGAAGAGGCTCGGACTCCCCAGGGTTCTTATGTCCCGGCTGACCAACCTAGCTCTCCAGATGAGGATTTTGGGAGCCCCTTAAGAAGGCCACCTGGTGACGGACAGGCAGGGACTCGAGAAGAAGCCGAGGCCAGGTCTACAGAACGCCTCACCCCTTCTGCTCTGGCTCCCAAGGTGGACAAAAAGGATGATGATAGTTTTAACGAAGCAGGGCTTAGGAAGGTCAGGCAGAATGGTATTGGGAGTAGTCTGAATGGGACAGGGCTAAATGGAGCCTCATTGGACGATGACCAAGCCCCAACTATAGACACCAAGTCACTGGCTCCCATTAATAAACTCATTAGCCGGTTTGGTGGTGGTAGTTCTGGTGATATTTCAAACTCAGAACCCCGAACTCGGCTTCGTCTTGATAACCGAGTTAGGTCTCACAGTGTGGATGCCCTCAACAAACCTACAGATGAGCCCCCTCCAACTTCACCAACGATAAACCCCTATGCTCCTATCACTCCAGCTACAGTGCCCAAACTCAGCTCACCGAAACCATCAACTGGCAGTCTAGGGCGAGACTCCACCTCTGTGGCTAAAGTGGCTGCTATCCCCAATTCCAAACCCCTCACCTTCAGCCAATCACCAAAGCTCTTTGTGCCCAAAGAGGCACCACCTGCTGTACCAAAGAAACCAGTGAGTCCTCAAGATCTTGTTCTTCTTCTTGCTTAAAGTTGGCACACCTTTAACCACAGATCTGTCACTACGTCCTTTTCAGTATAACTTTAAAGGTGATTTTTTTTGAATAGCATGCTTAAAAAGTCTGTAAACGTGTGTAAAAATTTGTTTTTTTCCCCCAGTCAATCAGAAAGTTTAGCTAGTTAAAAATGCTCTCTGCTTGTTAATCATTTTGTACATATGGGATTGCTGTGCCATTGAGATGGCAAACATGCTTTTGGAAGGTGGTATTTTTGAGAGGATGTAGTTCTCCATACACCTTTGGTTAGAGAACTGCCTCAAAGTTTTTTAATCTGCTAACATATGCTTTTTGATTAGCTTATTTCTCTGAACACCTATTTCAGTGATGTTGGTTAATTAGTAGGGGCAGTTTTATGTATGATATTTCAAAAAATAATGCTCCTGTCTTTTTTCAGGTGACCCCTGACCTCATAAAGAGCCAGACCATGAGTGCAGAGAACGGAAATGGAGAGGATGCCCAGACCAAAAAAGCTATTTACAACATACTTAAAGAAGGGTATGATAATTCTCTTATTTTACAGAGCCTCACAGTTGCCTATAAATGTATTTCACAATATAAGTTGGTGAAGTGCATTCATAAAGACAAACATTATACTACTTTTTAACAGGCTGATATTACTGATAAGAGCTGTAATATTGGAGGAGTGACTCGAGAGAGAAATTTAATTATATTTTGTAAGCTTATACTCAACAAATCGTAACATGCTGAATACCACTCACACTTTTGCAATGCCCTAGCATCCAACAAGAATACCATGTAAACATGCTTAAAACCACTCAAAACACCCTAGCAACCCTGGCAACATACTGGCATACACCTCTTACATTTTCTTAAGAACATGCCATAATCTAGTCTGTCTCTGGCTCATTCAATTTCCTTTTATATTTTCTAACACTAGGTCTATTGAGAGCGAGTCAGCCATCAAACACAAAGCAAGCCTCATTCATGAAGGGTTCTGTGGGGTGAAGGTAAGCACGCTTGTAATCAATAAATCAGTTTGCATTTCCCAGCAGTGAATAGCGCTCCGCAGTGTCTGCTGAATGAAGAAACTACATCTAGAGAAGGTGTGTGTGTGTGCCCATAGTTTGCGTATCGGTCCCAGTTTTGCATGATTGTGAGCGTGTTTTGAAAGAGAGAATGTAACAGAGAAAGATATTTCGAGACGGTGAGAGGAGATAACAGCGACAAGGCTGTATCTTTGTGAAGAAATGAGCGTGCTTGTAAAAAAGAGTTTAAAATGGACAATAATCATTATAATCATGTATTTTAAAGAGAGTAGGTCAGCTAATAAGAGGCTTTATTTAAAGGGGCAGTTCACCAAAAATGAAATTCTGTTTTTCATTTACTCATCCTCATGTTGTTACAAACTCATATGAATTTCTTTGTTTCATGGAACACAAAAGGTGACTTTTTGAGGAAAATCCTGGCCAATGTAATACAATTTTAATTATTAATTAGAATTTTGCTCTAATTTATTAAGTTTAAATATTAACTTGGCCTGTCAAGCTCCAAAATGAAAAAAATAACACCATGCAAGTGGTCCATATGACTTACATGCTATATTTCAGTTTTCTGAAGTAATTTAATAGAAATTTCAGGCTATTCACTTGTTTTTCCTAGAATGTTGTTGCTGAGAGATGTCGATTGTCTAATTTGTTAACTAATCATGCTTTTGAATTGGATCTTTTCGGTGAACATTGATCCAGGTCACAAAATCAGTTCGTTCATTAATTCGTTCATGAATTGGACAGATCCGGTTCTCATAGCACACCAGAATGGACAATTATCAATGAACAACAACTTATATTCTGTTACTTAAAGTTCGTTGCTCACACAAAGCTATCATATGACTACAGAAGACATCATGATATTTAATGATCACTTAATATTTTTATAAAGCTTTTAAGTCCTTTTTGGAGCTTAACAGCCCCAGTCCTTATTCACTTTCATTAAATTGAAAAGTGACAAGGATATTGACTGAAAGAAAAGCACCTTTTGTGGCTTCATGAGAAGAATGAAAATCATTCAGCTTTAGAAAAAAATGAAAGCATGTAAATAATTTTAATTTTGTGGGAAATATCTCTTTAAATACGGAGTTTCTGTATCTTCATGTACGTAAACGCATGCATGGCCATGCATGTCTGTATAATATTGTTAGCCTACGTGTTTGCATAAGCTTCCTGCATGTATCTTCATGTACGTAAACGCATGCATGGCCATGCATGTCTGTATAATATTGTTAGCCTACGTGTTTGCGTAAGCTTCCTGCATGTGAAATATCCTCCTGCGGTCTCTTGGCAACCGTCGTCTCAACAAGGAAAGCTGATTAAGGCCGTGTGGTTCCATCAATAATTAAGTAACACTGGAAATGGAAGCCTGTGAGGGAGGGTTTCCCCTCAACCTGTCTGTTTGGTTTAATGGTTTTAATGTGCACTCGTTGTGTGCCTCTTACGCTGTCATATACCAGTGCTCGTCCATGCATGATAAACTCTGTTGTTGTGGGCAGTATTGCTGGGAGACGTTGTGACTGTTGTTAATTAAGCTCATTAGCTGGAGTAAACCTTGTCAGGGACTTGGAGATGTTTGACAGTGTTTAGACTGTGATTACTGTTAAAAAGTTCGGACAGTAAAGACATCTATTAATGTTAACATATTAACATTTTTAATGTTATAAAAGATTTCTATCTCAAATAAATGCTGAAAATTAGTCCTGAAAAGAAAAAATGTATCACAATTTCCACAAAAATCTTAAGCTGCACCGCTGTTTTCAAAATTGATGGTAATAAAAAATTTCTTGAGCACCAAATAAGCATAATAAAATGATTTCAGAAGGATCATGTGACACTGAAGACTGGAGTAATGATGCAGAAAATTCAGCCTTGCCATCGCAGGAATAAATGATATTTAAAAATATATTCAAATAGAAGACAGTTATTTTAATTTGTAATAATATTTTACAGTATTACTGTTTTTACTGTATTTTTGATCAAATAAATGCAGCCTTGGTGAGCAAAAGAGACTTTTTTTCAAAAACATAAAAAAATCTTACAGATCCCAAACTTTTGAACACTAGTGTATGATGATTAGCTGAGCTGATGTGATGCTGTTACTGTTAGGTTGTATTCTTTCTAATAATTATCTACACGTCTAATTGTTTTGATTTACATTGGTTCTAGAAGTTTACTTCATACTTTAATAGTACTTTAATGTGTTCTTTTTTTATTCAAGAAGTAACTTTAAATCCTGCGACACAAGAGGTCAGTTCAAATGACCTGGTAGTAGCCATGTGTGGTCATTATAATTATGGCAACAGCAGTTGAATGGTCTGATGGGATATCCTAGAGGACTGGGTTATTTGAGCAGCAGATAGCTGCCTGCTGGCAGTATGTTTCAGATCTAATAATTAGTTTTATGTTTCCTCATTAAATTAAGATCAGCCATGTGCAGTTATAAGATACTTCATTTAAGGCGTATCTGTATCAGGGCAGGAGTCACTCAGAAACTAATCATGTGATTGACAGTAAGAATAACTAGTGTAGTGTAGATACGATGGCTAAGACAGGATGTAGTGATTCCTGAGGGGACATTTGAAGCAAAATTGCTGCTGTAAGATGAATGCATAGCCCCAAGATGACACTGATCATCCTCCTTGTATGACTCATATGCATGTTTGTTTTGGGGCTGTAACTTGTATGAACAAAGCTACATGTGTTCTGGTTTTATAAGGCCCATTGGTGGCAAATTGAAAGACTTTTTGTTTAATAGTTTAAGGAATAAAAATAGAAGCAAATCCTTATATGGTTCCAGCACGGTAGTTCAACTTTTAATTTTTCACGTCATCTTCGTATCTTATGCTTAATTCAGGGAATTCTTTGTTTATTGGTGGAGGTAGCATTAAGCAATTATTAAATGTACTTATTTAAATAAATTAATAAATATTAAAAATATTTAATTATTTATCATGTTGATTCTGGTTTCAAAACAGAAAACTATTTCCACTTGTCCCCCAGTTTGTGAATTTTTTTTTAATTTTATTTTATTTTTTATTTTATTTTATTTTATTTTACCATATAAGTTGGATAATTGTTTAGTTCTGGTTGTTTAGTTTCCAGTTGACTACGTGCTGACATGACACTGTGTGATAAAATCACTTACTAATCTTGTCTGTGGAAAGCTATTCAGTCTTTTAATTCCTGACATAACCTTGTTAAGTCAGTAAACCCTTTAACTTTCATATAATGCATGCAAGATATTTTTTACGGGATTTACGTCAGTAATGTAAAGCCTGTTCAGCTGCCTTGAACAGTAGCCCTGCCACAACAAGGATGATTTATTAAATAACTTAAAAGATCATAAGACACACATTTTGACACAAGTGCTTTGATGAAAATATGAGCTTCTGCTTCCGTTTCTGCTTTTAAACCCATAGACTTCAATTGTAAATGCATTAGTGTAAGTGTGAATTTTCTTTGCTAATCAACAGCATGCTGTCAGTAGAGCTTTATTTGTTTCAAAGCCGGATCACTACATTAATTGTTAAAACTCATTGGGGTTTTGTGCTTCACACGGTCCGCAGATCTTAGTGACTGACAGCAATATGAAGACTGAACTGGAGCAGGCGTTCAACAAAAACACACAATTACAGCAACTCCTGGACAAGGCCAAGAGAGAACTGCGGGAAAACCAGGACCAGTGAGTCTCTGTTTGCATTATTAACATCAAAACAAAGCAAATGTGCATTTCCAACAGAGAATAGAACCCTGTGGAGTTTGTGTAATGGGTTCCTTCTGTCTTCAGAATGGTAGAACTGCGTATGGATAGAGAGGTAGCGGAGTCTCGCTTACGGCAGCAGGAGGATCAGCTAGCTCAGCTCCAGGAGGAGCTCAGACGAACGCTGGAAAACTCACCTCAGTCCGACACAATGCAGCTAGTACGCACACAAACAAACAACATACAGAATGATTGTGGTGTCTGCCATTATTGGCCCTTACTCAGCCTTTTTAATGCTTTAAATTCCTAACAACATATTGCACCAAGACGTGTGAATTACTAAGTGTATTATTCATTGTTTAAAGTGTAAATAAACACAAACTCCAGGTAATCAAATTAAAAAGGTATGCAACGGTAGATACACTGTATCTACACACACATTGGTGATGTCAAAAGTATCGATGTCGGTACTGAAATTTTAAAAATGTGATGATACCAGCATTTCCCGCTAGCATTTTGAGCGCTGTTGTGCAGATTCTCAAACACCTCTGACTGGTCATTGTTCACGTGCTCAACAGATATGTCTGTAATTGGCTACAATAATCATTGCTTCACGCTCTTCACCGAGAGCTCAAAATGCTAGCGGGAAATACTGGTATCGTCACATTTTTTAAATTTCAGTACCGACATTGGGACTTCTGACAACACTAACACGCATACAGAACTAAATAAACACACCTACTCATTATGTATTATGACTATTTTCCAGAATTTAAAAACAGTAAAGTCATCACGTCATGGATTAACATGCATGCAGTTACGGGAATTATGAAGTGACCAAAAATTTGCCACTCTGCCACCCAAAGTTGCTTTTCCAACTCATTTGCTCCAACTTATCAATTAAAAAATAGAACATTGTTTTTTTTGTTTTTTAATTTTTAGTTTTGTAAATACATTTATGTTGCATACGTATTTCCCTTAAACACTGTTTTTCTCTGCAGGACTTGATGACGGTGCAGGCAGAGCTGTCAGAGTCTCTGATGCTGAAGCAGAAACTGGAGGACACACTGAGGCAGAGAGAGCGAGAGCTCACCGCTCTGAAAGGGGCTCTGAAGGATGAGGTGGAGTCCCATGATAAAGAAATAGAGGCCCTGAGAGAGCAGTACAGTCAAGACATGGATGCCCTGCGTCACAGCATGGAGACCGTCTCACAGGTGAGCATGCACTACAATGCCTGTGTCTCACGTTCCAAGTCCCTGCCTTGCGGGGATTAACATGGAAGAGAAATGTTTTATCACTTGTCACATCAGGCCTGATACCTAGGCTGGATCGATTCAGATGTGTGATCTGTTTTGTTGTCCAAACTGTTGTGAGAAGAACTTTTAAGCATCTTGAATGGGTGCAAAGTACAGAATTGAAATTTTCACTGATACCTGTTGTCTTTTTCTCTGGCCTTATCCACAGTCTCAGCTGGAAATCGAGGAGGAGCGTCAGAAGGTGAATGTCTCCATCCTGGCTCTGGAGGAGGAGCTGGAGGGGTACAAAGAGCAGAGCGACCAATGGAAGAAGCAGCTTAGCTCCACCAACCGAGAGTAAGCTCTGACACATGAAACATCAAGTTTTGAAATATTTATATGGTGATGTCAAAATTTTGCTGAATCCCAATAAAATGAGCGACAGTGGCCATTGGTGATGTGATGTGGATGGATCCAATGACAAAGTTGGGAAGTGTTTAATTTTATGCAGATGAGCAGTGAAGCCCACCAGTAACGTTAGGGCATCCAACATTAGGAACAGCCACTATGGATAATAACCACCAGAGTTAAAATTACAGTATTTTAGCAACGTATGTTCATATCTATGCCACCTTAATTACATGGAACATTGTTTTATAATTTCCTAATGTGTTTTATAAGATCTTAATGTGTTGTTCCAATGTTCAAATCCATATTTGTCTAAGGAGTTAAGACACTCATCTGTGATCATATTCAAACAACCTTGTGACCAACACCCTTTGTTAACATTCAGTGCTATCTTGAGGACTTCAGTACGTATGATGAAAGTTTGGCTAGAATTTTGTCTTCTGGTCCTGTAGGCTAAAAGGTCCACATTTGATTTGCCTGATGTGATACTTTAAACATAGATACTGTTATTATCCTGCATCCAGTTCACACTCACATTTGAGACTTCACTTTATTTTTAATGATATTCAATGCCGTTCAAAATTTTAGGGTCTTTCAGATCTCTTATGCTCACCAAAGCTTGTGATATTTCACAATAACGTCTTTTCTATTTGAATATAATTTGAAATGTAACTTATTGCTGTCATTACTCTAGTCTTCAGTGTCACGTGATCCATCAGAAATCATTCTAATATGCTGATTTGCTGCTCAAGAATCATTTCTTATTGGCACTGTTGAAAACCGTATGGCTGATTCTTTGAATAGAAAGTTCAAAAGAACAGTATTTTTTTTAATTCATAATGGACTTCACTGTCATTTGACTTGACTTTTGATAAATTTAATGCATCCTTGCTGAATACAAAGTATACATTTCTTTAATTTTAAAATAGTGACCCCAAACTTTTGAGTGGTACTGTATGATGAGAACAGAGATGTTTTAAAGGACATTTGAGTTTTTTAGAGCAGGATTTGACTCAAATTAAATATCATAATCATGTCCCACCGGTTTCATTATCTGTTTTATATGTTGTCTTTGTTTGTCTGCATTTTATGTGTTTTATGAGTTTCATGCAATGTGTTCAGGTCTGTTGTGTTTGTTCAATGTTTATTGTTGTCTTTCTGTTGCATGTGTTCACTTCTGGTTCTTGTCTGCCAGGCTGGGGCAGTGCAGCGCATTTCAAAAGTGAGACAGAGTCCTGTAGATGCACAACTACTGACACCTCGGGCAGAAATTAATCATCAGTTAACTATGGTTGATTAAGTGTTTTAGTGTAAAATCTGTCGCCCTAAACTAGAATCTATTATCCTGGTTTCAATTTGGCTGTTTTGGTTATAAAATAAAAAAAAAATAAAAAAAATCAGCGATTAATTAAGACTAATCAAAATAAAATCCTTTAATCTCACTGTCTGAGCTGATGCATCAAATACAATAACATAGTACTTCTATTAATATGGCAAATGTTCTTGTGCAGGTGATCCAAATTGACGCTCAAATGAATCTTGATCAAATCTTTTCTTATGTCATGAATCATTTCAGTTTTGTTGATTCTTCTACGGGATGAAATCATTGTAGTGGATAGCTGCACTAACATTGAATGTGATATTGTGTGTTGGTATGTTTTAATTAGTGCTTGTCTCATTGGACAGGCTGCTGCAGGCACAGCAGGAGAAGGAGGAACTGGAAGAGAAGCTGCTCACAGTTAAGAAACAAACTGATGAAACTGATTCAAACTCTTTAATGAAGGTAATTACAAATAGAAGTGCCACAATCAGTTTTCTGTCGTCTTTGGTTCAAAAAGATTTACTGTGACACCTAACTGTGCACTGTGAATGCTGAATTTTAAGACATAGATATGTTTTTTAGCCTGGTATAAAAGTCTAAAGTAAAAATACTTTGCATTTTGCAGCAGTGCCGAGATGATTTGAAGAAAGCTCTTTCAGAAGTGGAAAAACAAAAAGAGGCAGCAAAAAGGGAAGAGGAGCTTAAATCAGTATCAAGAGCCAATGAGAAACGAGAGGAGGAGCTGAAGGCAGAGATTGACAGACTAATAGAGCAGTCAAAGAAAGACAAAGAGGAACTTGCAAAAGTACTGGAGAAAACACAACAGGTAATTCTTGAAATGATGATAATTAAAATCTTAACAGGGTGAATTAAATCTAAAATTGTCTTTACCCGGCATATTTAGAAAATGCCACCCACACTAAATTTCATTGATCTCGCTTAAATATGTTCTGATGTACTGGAATTTTTTTTTTTCTCGCTTTATACAGCTTTTCACTTTCCTTGAGGAAAAGAAAAAATACTGTATATGTAATATTTGTTCCCTTATTCTATTTACTTCCTGTTTGTGTAGTCCTCCACATCAGCACAATCTCAAGAAAGCAACCTAGAACTTCAGGAGGCCAATGCTCGCTTAAGAGAGAGAATAGCACGCATGGTAAAACATCCCTAAAAATTCAAAATAGCCTTTTGCATTTTTAAGCATTTTGCATTAAAAATGATCGGCATAACCATTTATCTCTTCAGCTCTAGTTTAGTCTTCTACGTACAATGAATGTATTTTCTTTTAACCCTCTTTTCCTCTTCATTTTCAGACACGCCTGCACTCCAGTGTTCCTGAAAGCTCCTCAGATGTTCTGGAGGATGAGAACCGGAGCCTGAGGAACCAGCTGGAGGAGTCCCGGCGTGCAGCTTCTCGACTGGGTCAGGAGAAAGAGGAGCTCAGCAGACGGTTGGAGGAGAGGGAGAGAGAGAGGGAAGCGCTGAGACGTGGCAAGAGCGACCTGGAGGAGCAGAAGAGACTGCTGGACCGAGCACTGGAGAAGATCAATAAGGAGGTGAATGTGTGTTTTTTTTGTTCAGTTAAAAAATGCTTCTATTTATTATGTTTATATTTTTTCAGTTTATAATTATTTACATAATGTATACATACGCTACTGTTCAAATTGTGGGGTTGGTACAATATCTTTAAAATGTTTTTGAAAGAAGTCTCTTATGCTCAGGTTGCATTTATTTGATCACAAATACAGTAAAAACAGCAATATTGTGAAATATCATTACAAATGAAAACAGCTGTTTTCTATGTACATATATTTTCAAATGTAATTTATTCCTGTGATGCATCATTACTCCAGTCTTCACTGTAACATGATCCTTCAGAAATCCTTCTGATATGCTGATTTGCTGTGCAGAAACATTTCTTATTTTGATCAATGTTGAAAATACTCGTGCTGCTTCATTTAAATTTTTGTGGAAACTGCGATAGATTTTTTTCAGGATTCCTTGAATAGAAGGTTTAACAGCATTTATTTGAAATATAAATATTTTCATTGTTTTTTTTATGTTCTTCATTTCTTTCTATCAGGTGGAGACTATGATGGGAGATTCACGTCAGTCGGTGCAGGTTCTTCAGTCTCAGTTGGATGAATTCAGAGATCGTTCTCGTAGAGAGCTGCAGGACGCTCAGAGACTCAGTAAGGACAGGCTGGTTGAGCTACAGAGAGCGCAGGCCCTCCTAAAGACCACCCAGGAGGAGGTGAGACAGACCATGTTTCACTACATACACATAATGCTAAAGTACAACATAGTGTTTATAATGCAAAAATCAGTAATTCTACTTACATCCTTCATGAAAACCAAGACACTATCTGTGAGAATATTCCCACTGCTCTTATAACCTTTCAGTTCAGAACTCGGATCACACCATAGATAAGATACTCAGTGCTTTGTTCTGTGTGTTTCTCAGGTGTCTCGTCTGAAGAAAGAACTGCTTACATGCTCAGAGGAGAGGGACAGCGCTCAGCTGGATAAAGAGCTGCTGAGCAGCCGTCTCAAACACCTGGAGAATGAGCTGGAGACGGAGAGAAGCTCACAGACGGACCGCAGCAGAGAGATCCGTCTGATAGAGGTAACTGTGTATGTTTGGCACCTGGACTTTTGAGTGAAACCAACTCGACAGCACCCAGTCTCTTTTTAGGGGCTTCATTGAATGTCTATGTGATCAAGAGTAACAGGAAAGAAGAACAGGGAGATGCTTATATTGTTGTTTCAGTGATGTTTGTTAATGTACCTTTTACCTTCATAAAACTGTTTCAGGACAAAGTGAAGACATTAGAGATCGAGTTGGATGAGGAGAAGAGTGGAGCAGAGCTCCTAAATGAACGCATCGCTCGCAGTCGAGAGCAGGTACACAGACGCACATTAGTTAAAGGCTGCTTTTTATTTGTCATATTTATGTTTGCAAGCACAAGCTATACACAAGCAAGGATATAGATTTCATTTTTACATTTTTTTCTAGGTGGATCAGCTCCGTTCTGAACTGATGCAGGAACGTTCAGCCAGACATGATCTTGAGATGGATAAGAGCGCACTAGAGAGACAGGTACACACAGATACCTTTCTAATAGACTTGGTTCTAAATTAAGATTATTATAATTGCTTTAACAAACATTTATCTGAAATAGTATAGTAATGGAGCTAACCCCAGATTTATTTCATCATATGTGACCCTGGAGCACAAAACCAGTCTTAAGTCGCTGGGGTATATTTGTAGCAATAGCCAAAAATACATTGTATGGGTCAAAATTATTGATTTTTCTTTTATGCCAAAAATCATTAGGAC
>NW_015654052.1:516532-530002 GCF_001515625.1 Sinocyclocheilus rhinocerous
TTCATTCTGTCATCACTCTGTATTTCATCTATCGTCTCTCTTGGTCTCTCAGGTGAAGGAGTTAAAGTCTCGTATTGCTGATATGGGCTCTCAGACTCGTCCCTCTGCTGGAGTCACGATGCTAGAAAACAAGATTCAGGAGCTGGAGGACCATTTGCGTAGTGTAGAGAGGTACAGAACTGGACAAGCACAAACACAATCAGCACATAACTGGATATTAATCAATAAAGCATCCATGTATCCACTGTCTTTTGTGCATGTAGAGAGAAAAACACCATTCTAGCAGCTCAGAGGAGATTGGACAGGAAACTTAAAGACGTGACGGCCACCCTGGACCAGGAGCGAAGTCAACATGCTGAACAGAGAGACCAGGCAAGCACACAAACACATTTAAAGATGCATGTATTTTACATGTACATTAGGGTATGTACTTGATTTACTTCAAAATAGAAAGATCTTTTTTTTTATGATGTTAATTATTATGCCTATAAATGTATAGACATAGCTGTGTGTATCTAAACAGCTGCTGCGTGTTTGTGTCTCTCCAGCTGTCTCTGCGAGTGAAGGCTCTGAAGCGGCAGATGGATGAGAGCGAGGGGGAGGTGGAGCGTCTGGAGGGCATCAGACGGAAAGTTCTGCGGGATCTTGAGGAGCAGCGGGAGCTGCAGGAGGCACTGCAGGCCAAAGTCAACGCGCTGGAGAACGAGCTCAAGTGAGTTTTCTGTCAAATATCCATATCAAATAATTAAGAATAATGTATAAATATATATATTTAATTTATGCATTTAGCAGACGCTTTTATCCAAAGCGACTTACAGTGCATTCAGGCTATACATTTTTTACCAGTATGTGTGTTCCCTGGGAATCGAACCCACGACCTTTTACGCTGCTAACGCAATGCTTGCTCACTGAGCCTGAATATATATATATATATATATATGGATAGCTGGCCAATCACAGCACACCTCGCTTTTCAGACCGATGAGCTTTGTAAAAATCGACGCATTTCAGAAAGGCGGGGCATAGTGGAGAAATTAATGATGTACAGTATGTGGAAAATAATGTTTTTTTAACCTTAAACCGCATAAACACATTTAATTACACCAAATAATGTTCTTTTTAGCAACTTCATATGACCCCTGTTTCTATTAACATTCTGGCCACTAGAGGGTGCACTTACAATGCTAAACTATTATCAACAGGCCTATGGCTGATATTGGTCTATTATAACGTGTGATTGTGATTGATTGTTTGTTAGGAGGAAGGTTCAACAATCACGACGCCCAACTCTGGGAAGCACCTTGAGTTCTGAGGGAGAGGAGAGTTACTCAGACTCAAAAAGCATCACGTCTATTCTCACTAAAACGCCACTTCAGACCACCAACTGTTAAAGCCTGAACGAGAGAGGGGAAAAATGTGTTTTTGCACACATTTGATTTGAGTTTTCTAGTAAATGTAAAAATAACAGAAGAGACATGAAGGTTACAAATGGTGTGGCATCAACACAGTCTGGAAAAAAAGCGTTTTTGGAGGGCTGGTGTTTTCAACAAAAAGTGATGTCAGGTGTGTTTTTACAGTGGTTGATGAGGTAGACGGGGTTGAAGGCCTAATAAAGCAGTCAGTGTGAAGATTTGTCAACCAAAAGCTCCTTTAGTATTGTTTTGCTAAAACAGGTTAATTCTGAAGCAAAATGGTTTGTTCTTACTCTGTTTATGAGTGTCATTTATTTTAGCAAGACTCGCAGTAATTATTATTATTTTTGTATAAAATGTTATGGTTTTTGACATCCTTAATCATATTACCGAAATTAAAAATCAATGAAGGATTTTATCTTTATACATGAACGACATGCAATGTCATTTATAAAGGTGGAATTTGACAGATTTTACTTTAACTTTAAAATTATTTTGAATCCTCAAAATGATAAATGAAACACTGTGGTAAGTGTTCTCCTTATCATCTTTAATGTTACGCACTAGTGCAAATTACAATGAAGGATATTTAGAAGGCTTCTTTTTGTGTTGCTTTAATTTGAGAATTAAACTTGCACTATGAATGACACCTTTTGTGCCAAGACAGAAAAAAGAAAACATCTTTTGATGTAATGGCATTGAAATATTTGCCTTCAATTTTCATATATTTAGAAAGCTAATAAAACATAAGCTGCTTTTTTGATCATTTTACCAGAGACCTATATGTGCTGTGCTGTATATTCAGATTTATCACAATGTATTTACCTCTCATATAATAATTTGTAACTCTTAAAGATGTGATTTGAAACACAATTGTATAATACACTGTACAATATTAGATATGTATATACTGTCCCGTGTTTAAAGTTTATTCTTCCACTACACATTAAAAGTAACTGTTGTCACATTACTTTGATGTGTTTTCATTTTACTGCAAAATTTACTAGTAATCCTGCATCTCTCCTTTATGTCGGTTATTTCTCAGCTTCAGTCAGTGTCATGTAAACACTATTCAGCATTTTTGTTTTTACCATAAACGGCAAACATTTTTATTCATCATAGACTGTAATATTGGTTTAGCTTTAAAGTAAACAATTTTTTTTTATCATACAGAATTGCAGTTATTGGTGTAGAGAAACATTTTCCCCATTAATGCTTCAAAAAATTAAACACCTGAGCGCAGTTTTAGTACAGCTCAATAAATTGTAAACTGCTTGTAAATGTGTATGGATAAGCGCTATATATGAAGAAAAAGACCAGTGTTTTCAACTCTAAAATATTAGACTGCAGAGACCAAATAATAAAGAACAAGAATGTTATTTTCTCAAATCAAGACCTTTATTGTTTTTCTTTAAAAGTCTAATTGTAAAAGTATATTCAGTTAATGCTTATTGTCTATTCATTGTTGTTCACTCATATAGACATTCTAGACATTAAAATGGCAAGTATTTTTCAATACATAAATCATTTCATCATACACAGAGTACGAGATTTGCTTGAGTCAGTGTGTGTATAGTACAGTGGAAAAGATATCACTCAGCTACTTTAAAACCTGATGTGCCACAAAGATTATTTACGGTGTTACATAAGATAATTCATTCTTTCCATCCAAACAATGTTTGATAGGTATATAAAAACAGAAAAATATCTCTTGATTTTTGTCAGCTTAAAAAAAAAAAAAAGTGTTATTAAATACACACATTTAGTAGTAGACAACAATGCAGTTACGCAGTTTTAACAAAATTGTTGAAAGCTCTATTCATGATTCCATAGCTTGTTTATTCATTTCTATCATTCCAACAATCACTGGTTATCGAAAGAAAAGTTCCTGTACAATATTTTACATCCCTATAAGCCAGGCTTTATGTTTTACTTTTTATATTTCCACAGTTTATCTATATTGTCCATTTGTTTTTTGAATGACTCATTTTGAATGCATCTTCCAAACTTTTATTTGCCTGATGTATAGAGATCCTATACCAATCCGCAGGGATGTCTGCTGGTTTTAAACGGTATGTCTCTGCAAATTTAATGTTGTACTTTGCAAAGCTATACTTCCAAAAATCAGTGGCTTCAATAGAAGTGTCAGGCTGTGTCCTCCAGTCTGGATAGATCTGTCTGTATTCCTTGTATGGATACCACTGATATCCTGTGTCTTTACAGCGGAATGACAATTCACTAGCAACATTAGATGAGCATATGTCAGGAACTAGTTTATAGGTTTCAATCCAACTGTAGTAACCAACGCCTTGCGACCGATGGATAGAGACTAAATGATTCGTATGCTTTTTTTCTGCCAGCTTCACAAGGTGCACTGCAGAATGGACGCTTCTTCCCGCAGCCAAACACTCTGCTGAAGAGCTCCTCTTGAGGTTTGTTCACTGAGAGTCTGGTTAGCTTATGTCTTACATTCTTTTATCTCGTAGCTGATCTTCTAAGCGTTTATGCATTTTTTCGATTGATGATTTAAAGCAATCTATAAACTCGGCAGGGTTCGAGTTGTTTAAAGCCAGACTTGCATTGAGTGCGTCACTTGGTATGACCAACTCTTTATTGAGACTTCTGCAGACCAGGGCCGTGCACAGACCTTTTGAGGGGCATGTGCTGAAACTGAAAAAGGGCACGGGCAACTCAAGGCATTAACAATTTAAACAAAATATTTTATTTGTGAACTTATGTTCAGCTATTCTTTTTAATAGTTAACTTTTAACTATTTTTGAATTATTCGGTTCATCAGTCATCAAAGCTCAGTAAATATTGGTCACAGACATAGAAATTTACTTTAAATTTCAACATGCTAATTTACTCACTAAAAACTCCCACAGATCATGTTTTCAGACCATTTCAAGTCTTATTTTGACGTAACAAAGTGGTTACATCTAAGTGTGTGAGTTGTTTACTTACTTTTTTAAATGAGTCTTAACATTAATGCCATTATATTGTTCATTCAGACTGATTCGCGAACGTAGAACGCGCATGAACACAAGAGGCGGGATTTATCGCATGCACCAATCACAGCCGAACATAACCAGTCATATCCAATCATATCGTGATGGAGGCATTGCCTCCTCTAATTAAGTGAATCAGCAGATAGCCATCATAAATCAAAGAAGAATTTTCTTAGAAATATATTTTACCTAGCTGACGAGGAACACTCAGTCGCTTTGTGTCAAACTCAAATGCAGTTATGGCCGGGTTCTTGACCAGTGAATGTGTGAAATTCATTTAATCATTAAATCTGTGTTAGCAGATGAATCATTAAAACGGCAGCATCACATTACGTTTTGATCAACAGGTTACAAAGTTTGTTGTAGCTATATGGGCGCTCAGTTTTTCCTGTTGTAAAATACGTTTGGCCAAAATGTCATTTTATAAAAGATGAAATGCTACTGTATGCACAGGCTATTTAAGTTGGCTATGACTAATTTAGATGGCAAATGCCCTCTCTCTTCGGAGTGTAAGGGCAAAAAGGGCATGTGCTCTGCACAGGTTGTGCCCTACCTGTGCACGTGCCTGCTGCAGACATAGGTCACAAAACTGCTGATGTTGTTGCAGATGTCTGCCTTGCTCTGTGCACTTTCAACAGCTTCCTTGAGTTTGTTGATGATTACATTCAGATGTTTAATTTCCAACTTCGAAAGAGCCCCTTTCTTTGAAAAATGTTCAATGATCTTTTCTGAAATTCACTCAGTTACATATGTTTCATAGTGGTGTACATACTCCAGAATATTGTTGAAGTTATCATCCCAAAGTAACTTTTTTTAAAAGCGAAAACTAGAAAAATGACCGTGGGCTAAAATCAAGGCCTCTCTCACCTGACAACATTTCATCCACAATGTCAGGTCCAAGACGTTTCTGGATGTATTCCATCACGGCAGGGGCGAAGCATTGCCAGACACACATCTCTGCTTTGTTCTGACACTGGTCTCGTTGGTGGTAGAGGTCTTTAAAGTCAGCTAACCATTGGTCCTTGAACCGTTCAAGAGGTTTCAAAGCGTCATTCTCTGTATGTAGTCATCATGCATTTTCTGGAAAGCTCTTGCTGCGTTCCCGCAGATGTGGATCTTGAGAGCTGCTTCAGTTTCAGGGTTTATCTCTGGTTCCTTGCAGCTTTCCAAATTCTTGTCAATGGAGCACAACAGTTCTTGTATGTCAGCACTATTGTAGTCTGATTTTGGTTCGGTCTTATTTGTAATAAATGTTTCGCTCTGATATATATATATATATAGTCTTTTTAAAAAAATCTGTTTTTACAACTGCAAAAAAAGATCTAGTGCCACACTGATCTAGACTGGTGTTTTCTGATAGCATCTCACGTACTGCTCCACTTTTCATTTCCAAGTTATTGTGTAACAGTCTGTATGTCTCCTTCACCACATCTTGCCTCTGTAGAGCAGTAAAGGAATTCTCTTTCAGAATGTCATTCCATGTTTTTTCAAATTCCTCATTCAGTTCACTCTCGGAGAGTATATTTGTTCTATTCCTGCAGACTTTGATCAAACCAAGCACTTTGTCTCTCAAGGTGTCCCTCTGCTTTTGCTTTATTTCTTCCACCTTTTCTATTCCCATTTGTATCAAAATAGCATTCTCAAGTTTGATCCGTACATCCGTCTCAACCTCTCTTCGAAGTCCCCGTGCACTATTAAAAAAGTCCTCCTTGTGATTTTCGACAAGATGCGCATGTTCCAACTCATTTTCAAAGTATTGCTGAATCGTATCTAAAAGTTTTTTTTCCTCTTTTTCCAACTCATTATCAGCTTCACATTTTAAAGCAGCCAATACTCTATCAAGATTAACGGCACTTTCTGACTGCTCAGACATTACACCCATGTTGGAGATTTTGGTTTCAGACTTTGTGTACCAGTCAGTCATGTGCTTCTTGAAGGCTCATTCCCAAGTGTTAAACTCTGCACAAAGTTTGGAGTACGCTTCAGCGACGAGGCTGTTGCGACAACTGAAAATGAAGTTTTCAAATTGGACAGCCTTCCAGAGACTTCGTATCCATTCTGCAAATGCCATGAAATCCCGTGCTGTTAATTTTGTTTTCTTCAAAATGTCAAGTATGCCATCCTTAAAGTTATTCACCTCCTCGCTGTAACCAGTGTTAACAGGTGCCATTGGAGGAGTTCCAAGCCACAATCCAGGTATGTACCAATTGTTTCCATCAATGTTATACTCTAGAATGTCTGTAAATTTCTTTTTGTTGCCCCTTTTCTCCATTTTAGCAGCTGCTTGAGTCATTTCATCTAGCTGCTGCAAGAACATTTTTCTCTCTCGTGCTTTCTTTTCATGCACAGCAACCTCTGCAGTGTTTTGGTGCGCAAAATGACAACAGGGCTTTTTCCCCACCTCCTTCATGCGGAGAAAGGCATGGACAACAATTTGCAAAGTGTCTTTCATTTCTGTAGCATTTTCCATGGAAATGTTGACAATTGTAATGTCGCTCAGTCCAACAACCAGGGTCGCAAGTTCATTATCATGCTCGTAACTATCAGCTAGTTTCGCCAGCTCTAGAGATTTTAATCCTTCAGTGTCAATTATAAGGATATAGTCACACCGAAGCTCTGATCTGAATTCCTCAGATACGCCTATTAGAAGCATGAAGGCACCTTTTGTGCATCTGCCACTGCTAACTGCAAACTGAACTCCAAACATTGTGTTGAGGAGAGTTGACTTCCCAGAGCTTTGGACTCCTAAAACGGTTACAACTCGTATCCTGTTGTGAGGTGTTGTCAGTTTGTTAAGTGCCGTAAGCACATCTCCAATCCACGTCAGTGGAATATTTGATCTCCATCAATAAGTTCTAGAGGAAATCCATTTAGCATTAATAGCATTAACATTTCTGGCAATTCTTTAAGGGGAGAATGATTCCAGTTTCCTTGGAAGTGTGCAGACTCAGCAGACTCATTTAACTCTCTCATGAAGTGTTGGATTCCTAAAAAGCTGCTGGCAATCTGATTATCAAGCTCTCTGAGACGTTCTTTATCTTCTGTAGGATTCCTACATATTTCCCTATACTGCTTGTCAAGCTTGGATATGTGCTTTCTTGTTAGACTGTCCAAATAAATTTTCATCCATTTGAGAAAATACAGCTGTTCATTCAAGGAGCAGCACAAACCAGAGATGAATTTAACTATTGCTTCTCTCATGTCGTTGCTTCCTTGTTCCATTTTTAGATTATGGATTTGACTATGAAGTTCACTCTTGTATTGCTCAATGTTTTTTTTCTGTGCCTTTGAGTCGATGCATCTCTTTCTCCAGTTTGCATATCTCTTTTAATGGTTTCCCTTGCAAAGGCAGTTCTCTCATTTTATATTCAGGTATATTTCCAATGTCTTTTATGATTTTGACTGCCTTTATCTTTGCATTTTGACAAATGCCGTCATTCTCATCTACATCAATCCCCAGATCTGGTGCAATCTTTGACATCTTTTCGATGCTTACGTTTGAAGAATCTGCAAGTATTTTAGCAACAGCCTTCTGTAGTGTATCAATAAATTCATCATCATTCATCTTTCCATGCTTGAGGATTACTGAATCTGTTTTGAACTTCATCTGCGCCAAACTTTGTTCCAAGTTTTTTTGGAGTTTTGATCATTTGTGGTACAAACCAGAACCAATTTTGATCTGAGTTGCAGGGAATTCAGAAATGCCTGGTTTGAGTCCAAATCATCACAGAACAGAAAAACTGCAGAGGATGTTTGGCTCAGGAAGGCAAATTGGACCTCAAATTCAGAAACATCGCCACGGAGATTAGCCATGGCTACTGGTTCTTTGAATTTGTCAATAGTTTCCTTTCCACTAGGAAGATACCAGCTTATTTCAACAAGGCCATTACAGATCTTTCTTGGAACGTTTCCATTTGCCAGTTTCCAATGAACAAAAGTCTCATGATTTTGCTGCTTGTTACTGAGGAGCTTGTTCAGAAACTCCGATTTGGACGCACTGTTTTTTCCTAGTCTGACAATAGAGATCAGGGGCAAATCGGTCAGCACAATGCTGTTTTCCTCTAAACCATGGGATCTAAACTGCTTTGTTATGTCCCTCAAGGCCCAAAGCATCAGAGTGCACTCATTTGTGTCACAGTTTGGCAGCAGCAAAGGTACAGCGAACTGACACGTTGACATTTTTAGAGCCATTTCTTGCTGGAGGAAAGGATCAGCACAGTGGAAGAGAGCTGTGATCAAATCTAGTGGATTTCTAAAAGTTTTTTTTCCTCTTTTTCCAACTCATTATCAGCTTCACATTTTAAAGCAGCCAATACTCTATCAAGATTAACGGCACTTTCTAACTGCTCAGACATTACACCCATGTTGGAGATTTTGGTTTCAGACTTTGTGTACCAGTCAGTCATGTGCTTCTTGAAGGCCCATTCCCAAGTGTTAAACTCACCACAAAGTTTGGAGTACGCTTCAGCGACGAGGCTGTTGCGAAAACTGAAAATGAAGTTTTCAAATTGGACAGCCTTCCAGAGACTTCGAATCCATTCTGCAAATGCCATAAAATCCAGTGCTGGGACTTTTGTTTTCTTCAAAATGTCAAGTATGCCATCCTTAAAGTTATTCACCTCCTCGCTGTAACCAGTGTTAACAGGTGCCATTGGAGGAGTTCCAAGCCACAATCCAGGTATGTACCAATTGTTTCCATCAATGTTATACTCTAGAATGTCTGTAAATTTCTTTTTGTTGCCCCTTTTCTCCATTTTAGCAGCTGCTTGTGTCATTTCATCTAGCTGCTGCAAGAACATCTTTCTCTCTCGTGCTTTCTTTTCATGCACAGCAACCTCTGCAGTGTTTTGGTGCACAAAATGACAACAGGGCTTTTTCCCCACCTCCTTCATGCGGAGAAAGGCATGGACAACAATTTGCAAAGTGTCTTTCATTTCTGTAGCATTTTCCATGGAAATGTTGACAATTGTAATGTCGCTCAGTCCAACAACCAGGGTCGCAAGTTCATTATCATGCTCGTAACTATCAGCTAGTTTCGCCAGCTCTAGAGATTTTAATCCTTCAGTGTCAATTATAAGGATATAGTCACACCGAAGCTCTGTTCTGAATTCCTCAGATACGCCTATTAGAAGCATGAAGGCACCTTTTGTGCATCTGCCACTGCTAACTGCAAACTGAACTCCAAACATTGTGTTGAGGAGAGTTGACTTCCCAGAGCTTTGGACTCCTAAAACGGTTACAACTCGTATCCTGTTGTGAGGTGTTGTCAGTTTGTTAAGTGCCGTAAGCACATCTCCAATCCACGTCAGTGGAATATTTGATCTCCATCAATAAGTTCTAGAGGAAATCCATTTAGCATTAACTGTGCACAAATTTCTGGCAATTCTTTAAGGGGAGAATGATTCCAGTTTCCTTGGAAGTGTGCAGACTCATAGAGTTGAATTAACTCTCTCATGAAGTGTTGGATTCCTAAAAAGCTGCTGGCAATCTGATTATCAAGCTCTCTGAGACATTCTTTATCTTCTGTAGGATTCCTACATATTTCCCTATACTGCTTGTCAAGCTTGGATATGTGCTTTCTTGTTAGACTGTCCAAATAAATTTTCATCCATTTGAGAAAATACAGCTGTTCATTCAAGGAGCAGCACAAACCAGAGATGAATTTAACTATTGCTTCTCTCATGTCGTTGCTTCCTTGTTCCATTTTTAGATTATGGATTTGACTATGAAGTTCACTCTTGTATTGCTCAATGTTTTTTTTCTGTGCCTTTGAGTCGATGCATCTCTTTCTCCAGTTTGCATATCTCTTTTAATGGTTTCCCTTGCAAAGGCAGTTCTCTCATTTTATATTCAGGTATATTTCCAATGTCTTTTATGATTTTGACTGCCTTTATCTTTGCATTTTGACAAATGCCGTCATTCTCATCTACATCAATCCCCAGATCTGGTGCAATCTTTGACATCTTTTCGATGCTTACGTTTGAAGAATCTGCAAGTATTTTAGCAACAGCCTTCTGTAGTGTATCAATAAATTCATCATCATTCATCTTTCCATGCTTGAGGATTACTGAATCTGTTTTGAACTTCATCTGCGCCAAACTTTGTTCCAAGTTTTTTTGGAGTTTTGATCATTTGTGGTACAAACCAGAACCAATTTTGATCTGAGTTGCAGGGAATTCAGAAATGCCTGGTTTGAGTCCAAATCATCACAGAACAGAAAAACTGCAGAGGATGTTTGGCTCAGGAAGGCAAATTGGACCTCAAATTCAGAAACATCGCCACGGAGATTAGCCATGGCTACTGGTTCTTTGAATTTGTCAATAGTTTCCTTTCCACTAGGAAGATACCAGCTTATTTCAACAAGGCCATTACAGATCTTTCTTGGAACGTTTCCATTTGCCAGTTTCCAATGAACAAAAGTCTCATGATTTTGCTGCTTGTTACTGAGGAGCTTGTTCAGAAACTCCGATTTGGACGCACTGTTTTTTCCTAGTCTGACAATAGAGATCAGGGGCAAATCGGTCAGCACAATGCTGTTTTCCTCTAAACCATGGGATCTAAACTGCTTTGTTATGTCCCTCAAGGCCCAAAGCATCAGAGTGCACTCATTTGTGTCACAGTTTGGCAGCAGCAAAGGTACAGCGAACTGACACGTTGACATTTTTAGAGCCATTTCTTGCTGGAGGAAAGGATCAGCACAGTGGAAGAGAGCTGTGATCAAATCTAGTGGATTAATTCCTTTCCTATCTTCAGATGTCTTGATGATATTAATGCCTTTCTTTTTACATGTTTCAGAGTTACTCTTTGAAGCACATTTAATACGTCTAGCTGATGAATTGACCATCATGAGCTTTCTGAGAAAAAGCCACGGCAAAGATGTAAAACTATGTGCAGTTTGACCCTCATCTGATGGTTTCCTCAATTCCAACACAGATTTTAGAGTCAGTTTATTCTTCAAGTGGCTTTGTAGACCTAGTTCCATTAACACAGATTCCATAGTTATGTCTGCAATGCAAGGTTTATAAATGCAGTTTATAGATCTGTTTCAAATCATGCTAAGAAGTGATTGTGTGATATGATTCTTTCTCTGCTGAAAAGACCAGCACATACTGTATGTTTGGGATGCTGATGCTGCCCCGAACAAGCTTTATAACCAACATTTTTTCACTCACATTCATTTGAACAGTTTAAACTGCATTCAGGATATTCACTTATTCAGTTCATCCATTTGGACTGAACCTCTGCTGTTTCAGCTACAGGAAACACCAACCAGCATAAACCATGTTCATGCTGGTCTTTTCAGCAGGGTCATATTGGCCTTGTTATTTGATTAGGAAAAAATAGTAACTCACTTGTGCGATGTGTGATTTTAACAGGAGAGCTCTCAAGTTTTGTGCCATTTAACTCAACTAAAGTGCGGACAGAGAAGGAATATTCAGTTCCTGGTTTTAAATTTGATACATTAATCTCTGCCTTATCTGTAAACTATTCCATTGCATTGGTTTCGCTGCTCCAAATCACCCTGAATCTGTGAGGAATCTTGTCATCAATGATAGGATCTGTCCATTTCAGACAAACAGAACTTGCCTCGTTTTTGATCTGCAGGTTTTCAGGTGAGAGTGGCTCTGTAGGGGATTATAAAACATCACATTTTGTAATTCCATTTGTGTATTGGCAAAAATATTATGAAAATGTACTAGCTGTCGCATGTCACTTACTTGTATGGACCATTAAAACAGCTGGTTTACTTAGTTTGCCATTATTCAGTATTGTGTTATTTGTAGCTCTGTACTCAGTGGCAGGAAGAAGATCCACCATTACAATGGTATTTACATTTGATTTCACATTCGCTGATTCTGCTTTGTCTCCATTTTTATATATAATCACTTGGAATTTGTAGAGACTGAGATCCATTTTCTGAGGTGACGTCCAATTTAATCGTACAGTTGTTGCATCCTCTGAGACATATTCTAAATTCTCAGGTGCTGGTATTGCTTCAGGAAAAAAAAAATACATAAGTAAACAAAGTAGCCTATAAATAATGATGAATCAAATGAAAGCATCATTCACCCAACTGATTCATTCAAAGAGTCATCCATTTTTTCAATAATTCAATTAGGCTATTCCTTACTTATATGGAACAACAGCTTGTTAGATACATGTTAGGTTGCTTAAATAGACTATACCTTATCATTCAGGAGTATGCTTTTGAATTTAAAGAAGTAGTCACCATAGATGAGGTTAGTACTACTATAAATTCGAAGGAGCTAATGACATTAAAGTGTTAAAGAATCATATATTACATTATAAGGGGAATTACACAATTTTCTCTTGCTTTTATTAATGGAATTGGTCGAATATGTAAAGATACTGTTAGAGATCTATGACCACGAGAGATCCGCATCAAACCCACACTATCATTATTCATGCCATTGCTGTCAAGCACCATTAAGGATTTAAAAAAAGATAAGAAGTCTATATGCTTCGTGCTCGTTTTAGATAAGAACATAATACAAATACATAGCAGCCTGATATGAAAGTGCTCGTTTGCCAAAGTATGTTTTTAAGCTACTGAAAATACTATTTTAATTATAGTCTCATGAATTTATCTTTTTTTTTTACTTTGTTGCAGTTAACTGTTTTAAGATATTTCCCAGATTGCCATGATCAGAGCATGAGATAAGTTCCTGTAATCTTTAAAATTTGACAGGCAATCCTTCCTCAAAAAAATGCACATCTAAAACATACAACCTATGAAGATATTCAAAGAGCGAAGAATAACAACTCATAGTTTCATGACTTTGGTTTAGCTATTATGAAAACTTATCTTTTTTATCCTTGCTTGCAAAACCCAGTAGAGAAAACGTAGATTTTGAAACAATTTCTGCCCCATTTTCTAAGCAAATCTATGCACATAAGCAGGGGCGGATTTAGTGAATTGGGGGCCCCAGGCAAAATATAGGAATGGGGGCCTATACATTTGCACACATTTTCCTAGATCAACCTTGAGGTTCCTTTTTTGTTGTGTTAGGCGAGAAGTAGCAGAAGCT
>NW_015654052.1:530702-535582 GCF_001515625.1 Sinocyclocheilus rhinocerous
ATGAAAAGGCAATTATACATTTACACACCTAAGGATTATATCAACCAAAAAAGTAACTGCGTATGTGTCCTCTACTTGGGTCCTTCTTATAAATGAGTAGGCGGCATTTAAAACCATTATAAACATATAATACACACTGTTTCTCAATATTTAATTACAGCTTCAGATGCATGATATGTTCATCTCCTTCAAGCAGGACACACAAAAAGCAAGGTTCAACTCGGACAGTTGTCGTGGTAATAAACACCGTAAACAGCAACCGTTCGCATGTAAGCGCTTAATGCACTAAGCTTAATATAGCTTATATAGCTTAATGCGCTATATGAAAAGCATTTTAGGGGGCCCTTGGCTTTTGAGGGTCCAAGGCGGTCGCCTACCCTTGCCTAATGGGTAAGTCCGCCCCTGCACATAAGTGACAAATATCAAAGCAAATGCTATAGTAAACATAAATAGATTTCATGTTTCTCTTAATGTTTTTTCATTTCACCTCTTACTTAATTAAAATCAAAATACATAATGTATAGTTTTCCTAATAAATTGTACTTTATCATAATTACATGACAAATGTAAGCAGTTTGCAATGAGTTTACCTGTACACACAGATGCAGAGAAACTCATCTTGCAGTTTTCCTCAATTGCCACTACTGTGATGTTATATCTTGTGCCAGGTGAAAGTTGTTTGATCTCAAAATGATTTGCATCTGTTGTTTTAGTAAAATCTATTTCTTCATTCTTCCATTCGATTTGGAATTTTTGTTGTGCATTTGCAGCCACATCTGGATCCCGCCATTCTAAACGCACCGAGTGCGGGCCGACATTAGTGAATCTAATGTGACCTGAAGGAGGGGGAATATTTGGAAAAGAGTTTATGGATCTATGTATTTGTTAAATATGAAGTGTGTGATTTCTCTGCCACTGTCACCAAACAGAAAATATAATGTCCGGTTTTGTGTCATTTTGTTTTTAAACAGGTGTAAATGGAAACTCATCTTAAACATCATTAGGCTTATACAAGTAATACACAATCATTAGTCATTGTCATTAACTTCAAAACTTCAGAAAAATAAAACAGAAAGGGATCTTATGTATCTATATATATGATAGAATAAACACTTTAAAGAGAAATGACACATTAAAGAATACATGTAAAATGTAAATGAATATTATGAATTATATTTCTAGACCATCAGTTTCTTCTTGTTTGTCCACATTTTGAATGCACTGCTTTCATCACGGTCCTCCATCTCTTGTTTCAGAGCCTGTTTTGTGTGGGGTAATATTTAATAATAATGTTGATTATAAGACATATATTTGAATGTCATCTAAAGATTTAGTATTCATTCAGTCTTTCAACATTGTGAAAATCCTCTTTCAAAATAGATTATTTATTTGTTTACTAATTGAAGATGTACCAAGGTTAGATGGAAAGAGCAAAGAACAAAGAAATAGTTTTTCCTATTTGATATGTAATAATATGTATGCATTCGGTTTTAAATCTGTTAAAGATTTACAGATTCACAACAGTCTGTTAAAATGAAATATTTTGATAAAATTAAAAGAGGAGAGCATGGTTTAGTTATAAATGCATTTTACTTAAAAAAAAAGTAAAAAAACATGGCCTACAATAACTAAAATTAAGAAAATATACTGTAATACTCACTGGTCGATTCACTTAGTGTGTTTTAAGAGATACATCTTCCTTGAGAGTCAAAGACAAAATGATGGTCTTTGTGTTTTACTATGACATTTATATACACTAACCAAATGCTTTCAGCTTTGATTACATGAGCTCAGTTACTGTCATGAGTGTAGGGGTTTAGGGGTGGGCACTGGTTGGATTGGTTTATGCTTGTTACTGGAAACGCTGGACTGGTTTATGTGTGTTACTGGAAACGTGAAACGTTTTTTTTACATTTTGAATGTTAGGCATGAGGAAGATGCTGAGAAAAGAGTAGGCTATAAGGTTAACATAAATCAGGAAACAAATAATAAAACCAGTGGCACAAGAATGTTTTCAGCTGATGCAAGAATTTTTTTGGCAGTGTAATCACAGTTAAAGTAAAAATGTCTATATTTGTTTAATTAATTTGAGCTTACTGAGCTGCCAAACAGCTGAAGGTAGCTTAAAGCTGCACTCCTGGAGGCCCAGTAGACAATGACATGTTCCCCTTAGCATCTGTGCTAGATATGGCCTTGCCCAAAACATGCATCTTTTGTGGTACCGTATATATGCCATTTCTGTGCCATTTTTGCAGTGCAAAGATGACATAAGTGCTTGCATAATATGGGAACTTGAAATATACATTGAAAGTCTTTATGTATGACAGAAATCCCGAATAAAATTACCTGGACAGTGTAATTGGCACCCTTAATATGTGATGGCATGACAATAAAACTGGATCGAGGCACATCAAACTTTCTACACCCATCTTTATCACCTACATTTATTTCTATTGAGTACAGTTTTTTTTTGTATAGCAAAACAGTATAGACATTATATGAACGCATTCATGACTTATGTGCTGGTTTTCCTATTTGACAAAGCAGATGAAAATGTGAAATATGTGAAATATGAAAATATTTCTGTGTATTTTTCTCATGTTCTCTGGTTAATGTCATTGCTCTCTTTCTGAGCATGTTTCAACTACATTTTCCTATAAAGTAAATTTACATATACAAAAATAATACAAACATGTCCTCTTGTGAGACTCTTGCAAAATACCACAGGTATTTTCCTTTTAAAAAACGAAAACCAGTCAGACTAGTCCTCTTAATGCCACAAAAATGCTCTCCACATCCAGCAAGGGCCAAATACCAAATATTTATTAATTATTTTAAAAAACAAAACAAAACTGATTGAATCAAAAACTCTGATTGAACTATGACAAATCATGCTATGCACTGTAAACAGTATTGTACCTGATGGTGCAGGTGTGGTCCAAGGCAGCATTTTTATTTATTATTGTAAATTGGCAGTACTCCTTTACTGATTCTATACAACTGATTTCAATACAACTCAGGTTATTTTGAAAGACCAATAACTTAAATAATTACATTTGCTTAGACAGGAATTAATGGTCAAAATGAGTAAAGTCAAATTTAGGGTTTTCCAGTATGTATTGATGTCCTTGATTTGACAATTTGTTGCACAATTGACAACTTTGATTGTGTAAATCTAGTCATTTACATACTATGCCTTAGGTACTCAGAAAACCCTAGTTAAGAAAAAATATTAAGTGCTATTTTGTCTAGAGATTTTGAGACAGAGCAATCACAGGTATAATAATCAATCATATCCCTTACTCTGCAGTTATCCTTTTGCTTAGTTTCACACAATCGTTTTCAAATAAGCTTGAATGTTGTCAATACCACTAACTTTTTTGAGAGAATGTCACAGATGTTGGCTCAATAAATTGATGTGATTTAACTAAAAATGTATTAACATCTTGTTACTGGTGGAGAGAATCATTTTTGTCCATTAATGCCCAGTAATGCATTAATAAGTAAATAGATATAAAGGGGACTTTTACATGGTGTTTGCATATAAATGTGTCTTAGCAGTGTGTGGACACAACCACCCTACTATGATAAAAATCCATTCACTCTTTTTTTTAATCCCCAAAAAAACCTAACAGTCTCAATTATCAAGCAGTTTTGATTTTCTGAGCAGTATGACGTCATACTGCTCAGGCCCCACCCATGGTCGCTGACGAACTGTCCCGTATTAGCATATCTCCGCCCTCAGCCAGTTGTACGCTGCCCGCGATTTTCTGTAGCGATAACAACGTCTCGAAAGCAATGCAGGTGTTTTGTAGTTGAATGTAAGGCCGGTTTCACACCACAAGCGTGATCGGTGCGCGAGCAGCTCATATTTTTTTTTGGAAAACAGTCCGACATCGTGGTATAACGAGCACACTCGCACCTTAAAAAGAGCAGCCCGGAGAATGGAGCGCAGCTGGAAGGAAACAAAACTAGAGGTATTTCGTATTGCATGGCGGGAAAGTACTTCTAGAAAAGCTCTAAAAACTGCTAGATCTACTTACTTTTCATCGCTCGTAGAAGAGAACAAACACAACCCCAGGCATTTACTCAATACAGTAGCTAAATTAACGAAAAATAAAGCATCAACAGACGCAGACATTTCCAAACAGCACAGCAGTAATGACTTTATGAACTTCTTTACTGTCAAGATCAATACTATTAGAGATCAAATTCTAACCATGCAGCCGTCAGCCACAGTATCGCAACAGTGTGCTATAGATCCCCTGAGGAACAATTCCACTCATTCTCTACTATAGGACAGGAAGAATTGTATAAACTTGTCAAATCATCAAAACCTACAACATGTATGTTAGACCCTATTCCATCTAAGCTACTAAAAGAGGTGCTTCCAGAAGTCATAGATCCTATTATGAATATTATTAATTCGTCAATGTCGTTAGGATATTTCCCCGAAACCTTCAAATTGGCTGTTATTAAGCCTCTCATTAAAAAACCACAGATCCCAGAGAATTAGTTAATTACAGACCGATCTCAAATCTCCCTTTTCTGTCAAAAATAATAGAAAAGGCAGTATCCTCTCAGCTATGTTCCTTTTGAGAGAGAAATGGTATCTGTGAGGATTTCCAGTCAGGATTTAGACCGTATCATAGTACTGAGACTGCTCTCATTAGAGTTACAAATGACCTGCTCTTATCATCCGATCGTGGTTGTATTTCACTATTAGTGCTACTGGATCTTAGCACTGCGTTTGACTATCAACCACAACCTTCTTTTGAGTAGACTACACAATTATGTTGGCATTAATGTAGGTTTTAATTCTTGGACCAAAAACCTCTGCATGTAATAACCTAAAACACTGTCTAACACTTGATGGCTGC
>NW_015654052.1:536028-548507 GCF_001515625.1 Sinocyclocheilus rhinocerous
CCAGATCCAGTCCGTATCCAGACCAGATGGTGGATCAGCACCTAGAGATGACCTCTACAGCCCTGAATGTCAACGGAGACCACTTCAACTAGATGCGCCCCAGAGACAGATCCCCTGCGAAGACCTCATCACCTCGACGACCATCGTCACAAGACCACGGGAACCAGACAAGTCCTCTGCATCTGTGTTGCAGCCTGGAATTAAACCACGCCATGCTGGTTTCGTCTGGCCAGAGGACAACTGGACCCCCGACTGAGCCTGGTTTCTCCTAAGGTTTTTTCTCCATCCGATGGAGTTTTGGTTCCTTGCCACTGTCGCCTTTGGCTTGCTTAGTTGGGGACGCTTGACTGATTGCACAGACACTATTGGAAGAGAGCTGAACTGGATGATGACATCACTGAATCATCAATGAACTGACTTTAGCAGGAAAAATGACTCTTTGTTATTGTCGTCTTGTATTTTTGACAAACTCTTTTCCTGTTTGACACTGTAAAGCTGCTTTGACACAATCAGTATTGTTTAAAGCGCTATACAAATAAAGGTGACTTGACTTGACTTGACCATTGAGGAATTTTAACCAAAGTATGTTGTAGACATTTCATGAAGACCCTAAAGAATCATACCAACTTGTGGAAAATGAGCATTCAATGTCCCATTTAAGCTCGATAAATTATGTGTATATATAATAAAGAACAAATAATGTTTTTTTTTTAAACAAATACCCTTATACCACTTTATAAGTCTCCAATTATATTCAGTAAATGGTTAAAGTTTTTCATTGTTAGTCACATGTTTTTTTTTATTTTACATTAAGTTCTACACACATTAAAATGGCAAATGTAAAATAATAAAACATTTAAAAAATGTTAACACTGTACACAGTGTAAGAGATTTGGTGTTTAGAGTACAGTGAGAAATCTCTTAACTACTCCTAAAGCCTACAACAAAGATATAAGTAACCATTAACCATGTTACAGAAGATCATTCATATTTTTTTTTCATCCAAACTGTGTTTGACGGTAATCTAAAATAGAAAGATATTTCTTTTGATTTTTGTAATTTTGTTTGTTTTTTAATTATGGTTAAAAACTTTAGACAACAATGACTGCTTTAACTGATTTGTTGAAAGCTCTATTCCTGATTCTAAGTCTTTTCTTCATTGATTGTCATTCATCGAATATTTGACATCCTCATAAGCCAGGGTCTTTGCACACAGACCCAATGGCCTGGTCAGTGATGAATCTTCAGTTCAGTTCCGCTTTATTGATATTGACTTATTTTTTTGAGTATTTGAATGTATTTTTCAAGCATTTGTTAACCTGATGTACAGAGACTCTATACCAATCAGCAGGGATGTCTGCTGGCATAACATTGTATCGTTCAGCAAATTTACTATTGTACTTAGCAAAGATGTACTTCCAGAAATCAGTGGCCTCAATACTATTGTCAGACTGTATCCTCCAGTCTGGATAGATCTGTCTGTATTCCTTATATCGATGCCACTCATATCTTGTGACTTCACCGTGGAATTTTTTTTCACTAGCAACAAGAGTTGAGCATATGTCAGGGACTAGTTTTCCACTTGAAACCCACCTGTAGTTACAAATGCCTTGTGGCCGATGGGTGGAGGCAAAATGTTCAGCATGGTCATTTCCACCAGCTTCACAAGGTGCACTGCAGAATGGACACTTCTTCCCACAGCCAAACACTCTGCTGAAGAGCTCCTCTTGAGGTCTGTTCAGTGACAGTCTGTTTAACTTATCTCTGACATCGCTTTCTCTGCATAACTGATCTGTTAAGCTTCAATGCATTTTGTGTATTGATGATAAAAGGCAACCTGCAAACACAGCAGGGTCTGAGTTGTTTAAAAACAGAGTTGCATTGAGGGTGTCAGATGGTATGACCAAATCTTTATTAAGACGTGTGAAGACACTGGTCACAAAACTGTGGATGTTTGTTCCTCGAGCGTCATTGCTATGGCAGATGTCTGCCTTTCTCTGGGCACTTACAGCTTGCTTGAGTTTGTGGATGATAATGTTCAAATGTTTTATCTCTAACTTAAGCAAAGCATCGTCTTTTGAAAAATGTTCAATGATTTTCTCTGAAATCCACTTAGTTATATACTTCTCATAGTTTTCCACATACTCAGAAATATTGTTGAAGTCATCATCCTGAAGCAGCTGTTTTAAAAGTGAAAACTGGAAAAATGACCGTGTGCTAAAATCAATGCCTCTTTCGCTTGTCAACATTTCATCCACAATGTCAGGTCCAAGACGTTTCTGGATGTATTCCATCACGGCAGGGGCGAAGCATTGCCAGACACACATCTCTGCTTTGTTCTGACACTGGTCTCGTTGGTGGTAGAGGTCTTTAAAGTCAGCTAACCATTGGTCCTTGAACCGTTCAAGAGATATCAAAGGGTCATTTCTCTGTATGTAGTCGTCATGCATTTTCTGGAAAGCTCTTGCTGCGTTCCCGCAGATGTGGATCTTGAGAGCTGCTTCAGTTTCAGGGTTTATCTCTGGTTCCTTGCAGCTTTCCAAATTCTTGTCAATGGAGCACAACAGTTCTTGTATGTCAGCACTATTGTAGTCTGATTTTTCTCTTGTTTTAAAGCTAATGAATGTTCCACAATCATTTGTTATTCTTTCACATGTCATTTGTATTAAATTGTTTCTTTGCTCCCTCTGCTCAGGTGGAAGTGAATGTGTGAGTGTTTGAATTCTATTCTCTGCTTCATCCTTTGCAAAAAAGGGTCCAATTCCACACTGATCTAGACTGGTGACATTTAACAGCATCTCTCGTACTGCCCTACCTTTCATTTCCAAGTTATTGTGTAAAAGTCTGTATGTTTCCTTCACCACATCTTGCCTCGGTAGAGCTGTGAAGGAATACTGTTTCACAGTGCCATCCCACAGTTTTTTAAATTCCTCATTTAGTTGACTTTCAGAGAGGCTGTTTCTTCTATTCCTGAAGACACTGATCAAACTGAGCACTTTTTCTTTCATGGTGTCCCTCTGCTTTTGCTTTATAAGTTCCACCTTTTCAATTCCCTTCTGTATCAAAACAGCATTCTCCAGTTTGTTCTTAAAATAGATCTCAGTCTCTCTTCGAAGTCCCCGTGCACTATTTAAAAAGTCCTCCTTGTGATTTTCAACAAGGTGCACACGTTCCTCATCGTTTTCAAAGTATTGCTGAATATGATCCAAAATGATTTTCTCCTCTTTGTCAAGCTCATCAGCAAATTCATATTTTAAGTCAACCAATATGTGATCAATGTTAGGTGCATCCATTGACTGCACTGACAATGCACTCATGTTGGAGATTTTGGTTTCAGACTTTGTGTACCAGTCAGTCATGTGCTTCTTGAAGGCCCATTCCCAAGTGTTAAACTCACCACAAAGTTTGGAGTACGCTTCAGCGACGAGGCTGTTGCGAAAACTAAAAATGAAGTTTTCAAATTGGACAGCCTTCCAGAGACTTCGAATCCATTCTGCAAATGCCATAAAATCCAGTGCTGGGACTTTTGTTTTCTTCAAAATGTCAAGTATGCCATCCTTAAAGTTATTCACCTCCTCGCTGTAACCAGTGTTAACAGGTGCCATTGGAGGAGTTCCAAGCCACAATCCAGGTATGTACCAATTGCTTCCATCAATGTTATACTCTAGAATGTCTGTAAATTTCTTTTTGTTGCCCCTTTTCTCCATTTTAGCAGCTGCTTGTGTCATTTCATCTAGCTGCTGCAAGAACATCTTTCTCTCTCGTGCTTTCTTTTCATGCACAGCAACCTCTGCAGTGTTTTGGTGCACAAAATGACAACAGGGCTTTTTCCCCACCTCCTTCATGCGGAGAAAGGCATGGACAACAATTTGCAAAGTGTCTTTCATTTCTGTAGCATTTTCCATGGAAATGTTGACAATTGTAATGTCGCTCAGTCCAACAACCAGGGTCGCAAGTTCATTATCATGCTCGTAACTATCAGCTAGTTTCGCCAGCTCTAGAGATTTTAATCCTTCAGTGTCAATTATAAGGATATAGTCACACCGAAGCTCTGATCTGAATTCCTCAGATACGCCTATTAGAAGCATGAAGGCACCTTTTGTGCATCTGCCACTGCTAACTGCAAACTGAACTCCAAACATTGTGTTGAGGAGAGTTGACTTCCCAGAGCTTTGGACTCCTAAAACGGTTACAACTCGTATCCTGTTGTGAGGTGTTGTCAGTTTGTTAAGTGCCGTAAGCACATCTCCAATCCACGTCAGTGGAATATTTGATCTCCATCAATAAGTTCTAGAGGAAATCCATTTAGCATTAACTGTGCACAAATTTCTGGCAATTCTTTAAGGGGAGAATGATTCCAGTTTCCTTGGAAGTGTGCAGACTCATAGAGTTGACTTAACTCTCTCATGAAGTGTTGGATTCCTAAAGAGCTGCTGGCAATCTGATTATCCAGATCTCTGAGACGTTCTTTATCTTCTTTGGGATTCTGACATGCATCCCTATACTGCTCCTGAAGCCTGGACAGGTGCTTTCGTGTTAGACTGTCCAAAGTTATTTTCATCCATTTGAGAAAATATAGTTGCTCATTTGAGTAACAGCCAGAAATGAATTGATTTATTGCTTCGTTCATCCTATGGTTTCCTTGTTCCATTCTTAGATTCTGGATTTGACATTTAAGTTCACTCATATAGTGCTCAATGTTTTGTTTTCTTGCCTTTTTGAGGCGACACATTTCTTTCTCCAGTTTGGATATCTCTTTCCATGGTTTCCCTTGCAAAGGGAGTTCCTTCGTTTTATAATCAGGTATATTTTCAATGCCTCTTATGATTCTGTCTGCCCTTTCCTTTGCATTTTGACAAATGGTATTGTTTTCATCTACTTGAATCCCCAGATCTGTTGCGATCATTGACATCTTTTCGATGCTTACTTTTATAGAACTTGCAACTATTTCAACTACAGTCTTCTTTAGTTTAGCAACAAATTCAGCATCATTCATCTTCCTATCCTTGAGGATTACAGAGTATGTTTTGAGCTTCATCTGTGCCAATCTTTGTTTCAGATTGTCTCTTGATGTTTGATCATTTGTGGTACAAATAAGAACCAGTTTTGAACCGAACTGCAGGGAGTTCAGAAATGTCTGGTTTGAGTCCAAATCATCACAGAACAGAAAAACTGCAGAGGACGTTTGGCTCAGGAAGGCAAATTGGACCTCAAATTCAGAAATATCCCCACGGAGATTAGCCATGGCTACTGGCTCTTTGAAAATGTCAATTTTTTTCTCGCCCCTAGGGAGGTACCAGCTCATTTCAACAAGACCATTACAGATCTTTTTTTGAATGTTACCATTTTCCAGTTTCCTGTGAACAAAAGTGTCATAATTTTGCTGCTTGTTACCGAGGAGCTTGTTCAGAAACTCAGATTTGGACGCACTGTTTTTTCCTAGTCTGACAAAAGAGATCAGGGGCATATCGGTCAGCACAATGCTGTTTTCCTCCAAACCATGGGATCTAAACTGCTTTGTTATGTCCCTCAAGGCCCAAAGCATCAGAGTGCACTCTTTTGTGTCACAGTTTGGCAGCAGCAAAGGTACAGCGAACTGACACATTGACATTTTTAGAGCCATTTCTTGCTGGAGGAAAGGATCAGCACAGTGGAAGAGAGCTGTGATCAAATCTAGTGGATTTATGCCCTCCTGATTATCATTAAAATCAGTAGATTCCTCTATCATATTGATGCTTCTCTCTTCACATTTTTCCGAGTTACCTTTTGAAGCACATTTTATACTTCTGGCTGATGAATTGACCATCATGAGCTTTCTAAGAAAAAGCCACGGCAAAGATGTAAAACTATGTGCAGTTTGGTCATCATCGGATGATTTCCCTAATTCCAACACAGAGTTTAGAGTCAGTTTATCCCTTAGGTGGCTGTGTAGACCCATTTCCATTAACACAGATTCCATATTTATGTCTGCAATACAAGGTTATACAGTTTATATGCTTCAAATCGTGATAAGAAATTATTTTGTCAAATGATTCTTTCTCTGCTGAAAAGACCAGTATGTGCTTTGGATACTGGTGCTCCAATCAAGTTTCTTAAAGGGATAGTTCACCTTTTTATTTATGTCATAATTTATCCATCTTGGTCCTAAACTAATAAGACTTTTTTTTTCTTTTGTGAAACACAAAAAAGATATTTAGAATATCTCCGCATTAAACTGTCCCTCTACCAGCCTTAACCAGCATGACTTTTAATTTACATTTACATTCCTTTTAACAATTTACATTGCATTCAAGGTATAAATTTGATCAGTCAATGCATTTCTGAATTGCATTGCTAGCACCATGCTTTGAGCTACAGGTAGCACCAAACCAACCTGGATAAGACTGGATGTTCCAACCTGGTCTTTTCAGCAGGGTTGTAAAAAATAATAAATAAGAATAAGAATAACGCACTTGTGCGTTGTGTGATTTTTACAGGAGTGCTCTCAAGTGTTTTGACATCCGATTCAACTACAGTGTAGACAGAGAAGGCATATTCTGTTCCTGGTTGTAAACTTAAAACATTGGCTTCTCTTTCCTTTGTAAGAAGTGATTCTATTGTATTGGCTTCATTACTGCAGATCACCCTGAAACTGTGTTTGATCTTGTCATCATCAATGGGATCAGTCCATTTCAGGCGAACGGAAGTTGCACCATTTGTGATCTGTAGGTTTTCAGGTGGGAGTGGCTCTGTAGAGAGTAATAAAAAAACATATTGTTTTGTGCATAATATTTGAATTTGTACTATGAAAATGTATTAGCTGTAACTGTGAAGGGTCCTAAAGCAGTCACTTACTTGTGTGGACCATTAAAACAGCTGGTTCACTCTTTTTGTCATTATTCAGTATTGTGTTTATTGTAGCTTTGTACTCAGTGGCAGGAAGAAGATCTACCATTAAAAAATCAGTTACATTTGACTCCACATCCACTGATTGTGTTTCCTCTTCATTTTGATACAGTATCAATTGGAATTTGTAATGACTGGGATCCGTTTTCTGAGGTGATGTCCAACTTAATAATACAGATGTTGGGTCCTCTGAGACATATTCAAAATTCTCAGGTGCAGGGATTGCTTTAGGGGAAAATAATAATTCAACTCAATATAACTTATTGCACCCAGTTGAATATCTAGGATCATGTTTTATTTTTATTTTTACATTCTCACCCAAGTTGGTTGTCTTAAAGAACTTTTTCACAAACTCTAAGAAAAGTTCAAAATCTTTGTTTTCACTCCTTAAGTATCACAAAAAAATTATACAATTATAGTGTTTGTCCTATGTGTGTTTATTCTGAAATACTGCATTTGCTTAATAACCCTAAATTACATGAATTATATCTTTTGCTAACATCCTGACATGCTGGAACAGGCTCCAGCTGTGCCGTGAGCCTATATACATAGGATAGTTTGGAAAATGGATGAATGTTTTATCCAGTTTTACCATTAAGTCCTGGCAACAACCCCAATTTGGGTTTTGCATGGGCAGGCACTACTCACATTTCCTTTAGAAAATATAAACATCTAGTTTGAGAAATTAGTCATTTTTATCTTTCAGTAAGTTTTTAAAGCTATTAAGCTTAAAATATACAAATATGTAGTAATTTAGTTTTTAGGCTTTAAAGGGTTAGTTCACCCAAAAATGAAAATTAGCCCATAAATTACTCACCCTCAAGTCATCCTAGGTGTATATGACTTTCTTCTTTCAGACGAATCCAGTCGGAGTTATATTAAAAATTGTCTTTGATCTTTCAAGCTGTTTAATGGCACTCAGCGGGTGTTGCAGCACTCAGCTGACCTCATACGTCATGCTCCCGGAACTGCTTCCGTGTACAACAGTGAGCGCAAGCTACATTAAAGTGATTATTACGTTTTGAATATGGATATTTTTCTTACAAAAACGCATCGATTCGCTACAGGAGGCCTTTGTTCACCCCCCGGAGCCGTGTGAGGTACTATTTATTATGGATGGATGCTCTCTATTAACTTCTTTTGGATTGTTCAACTGCAACACCCGCTGACTGCTATTAAACAGCTTGGAAGATCAAAGACAATTTTTAATATAACTCCGACAGGATTCGTCTGAAAGAAGAAAGTCATATACACCTAGGATGACTTGAGGGTGAGTAATTTATGGGCTAATTTTCATTTTTGGGTGAACTAACCCTTTAAGTGGAGGTTGAGTAGTAAAGTCTTTGGTCCCAGATTACAGCAGGTGGCGGTAAAGCACTGTTCAAGTTTGCATTCATAAAGATATTTGAAGAATGAAGAAACAAAGTCATTGCATTTCTCTTCATCATGTTGGTTTAGCTATTATGCTAATTTATGGATGAATGCAAAAAAATGTACTTCACAATTTAGATAAGTTGCTTTTTGTAATGTTTTTATATATTGAAAAATAAATTTTCTACTTTTCTTAATAAGTGTATTTTATGAAAATGGATACATTTTATCCTCTTTCACAAAACCTACAAAGAAGAGATAAGAAGAGAGAAGTGATTCCCCCATCCCAAATTCTCCTAGGTAAAATGTTTATAAACAAACACATTCCATGTTTCTCTAGATATATTATCATTTATCACCTCTTTAATGACATCATGCATATAGTTTGATTATTTATTGTATTGTATTATACCATGATTAATGTAAATGACCAATGTAAGCAGCAACACGTTTACCTGTACACACAGATGCAAAGAAACACTTGTTGTCCTCAGTTGCCACAACTGTGATGTTATATATTGTGCCAGGTGACAGTCGTTCTATCTCATAATGATTTGCTTGTGTTGCGTAAGAATAAGTTACTCTTGCACCCTTCAGTCTGATTTTGAATGGTTGTGGTCCATTTGCAGTCACACCTGGATCTCTCCATTCAAAACGCACAGAATATGGGCCGACATGAGTGAATCTAATGTCACCTGAGGGAGAGGAAATATTTTGAGAAGAGTTTATTTGCATGACTGTAATGTTTGCTTAATGAGCTGGATAGTTTTTTGTTAAAGCTGAAGTGTGTAATTTCTCCACCACTTGAGACTATTATTAAACAAGCTAATAGATTAAGCTAATAATCTAAGACATAGATTCAATGCCTCAGAGTGGATTTTCACTAGTGACACTAGTGCCTTTAGAAGAAAAGGGACATGTTTAAAGTATGTAAATGACACAAATGATAATATTTACATACCTTTAGTTTCTTCTTCATGTTTAGGTACATATCTTGTTTCCCTGTTATTTTTACACAACACACACTTTCAAATTTTGTCTTTCACACTAAATTATAAAAGATTTACTATAAAGAATTTAAAAAGAATACTATATAAAACCTTTAAAAGAAATTTATAAAAAGATTCTCTCTCCAAGAGGGAGTATTTGATTCTAGTTTACCTTTGAATACTTTCATCAGAGTCCTCCATCTCTTTCTTCAGAACCTGGCAGTGTTTTTTTTAGGGTGATAATGTTATTTTTAAGACATTTATTCTCTATGAACATCATATAAAGTTTTAATGCTCATTCATTTTGTCAACATTGTGAAAATCGTCTTTCAAAACAAATTTGTGCTTTTTGCCTACTTAAGATGTAACAACATTAGATGTAGGGAGCATGGTCAGAATTTGCATATCTAGTTTTTCATATTATTCAAATTATTCATATCAATTTACAAAAGAGTCTGTTAAAACTAAATATATAGACAAAAAAAAAAAAACATGATTAAATTTTGAATATAACAAAATAGTACATACATGTTTTTATTTTATTTTAAAAACACTGATAAATTAACTTAAATTATAATAAATAATATACTCACAGGCTGATTCACGTATTGCAGCTTAGGAGATGCATCTACCTTGAGACTTAAAAGACAAAATGATTGTGTGTACTGTATGTCTGTATCTAAATAAAAGACATTCCCATGCACTAAACAATAGTTTGGGGAATACTTTCACTTATGATAATAATAATTCCTGTCATGGGTGGTGAGCGAAATGACTGCTGTTGTTTTGTTTAAAGACTGTTTTGAAAAACATGTTTAAAATACACAATTAATACATTCACAGAGAGAGTATTTGTTATTGTTCTTAATACACAGTAAATTGTGTTTACGAATGTGCTTTTACAACAGCTTATTGGGGCTGTTTTTACCTGTTGGATTCACTTGGATTGTTTACTTAGTATAAGTATGGTGTTAATACATGTAATGTATTCATCAGTGATGTGTGGCGTTTTACTGAGTATACCAGATTCATTTGACGGTTATATTTAATGTTTGGTTTTGGAAAAGAAGAACAGCACTGACATACTGCCCACTAGCCTAATTTTGGACATTTTAAGAACACTTGAAAGCTGTGTAAGAGATGTAAGGCTTTGTCTGTAGATAGTGATTCACTTGTATTGATTTAACAAGGAAATGAATTCCCAGCATGGTTCATAAAAGATGCCATTAAGCTGTCATTAAAACCCTTTTGTTTCATTTTGAATGAGTTCACATGCTGGGAAAAGAGCATAAGAATAACATTAATCAGGAAACAAACAAACAAACCAGTCACGCAAGAGCATTTTCAGCTGATGCAGAGCCGTTCTGACAGTGAACAACACACAGTTAAAGTGAAAGTATAATTTCATGTAACTTACTGAGCCGGTAAGAAGTTTTAGGTGCTCCTCCTGACCCTCCTGTCTCCTTCGTGATTACAGTATCAGCCAAAATATCCTGATGAGTCCTTGTAATTAGGGAGAATATGACTAAATGTGTTTTTACACAGATACAGCTTTATCTGTCCACTTTATCTTAAGTCCACTTGTGGTGTATATGCACTCTTTGCTTTTGTAGTACTGATTTGTCAGGCTTCAGTACCTGAAAACATCTGTAATACACGACACATTTCTTTGACAGAAAAATCTTGCTGCTAAAACAAGACTGAAGAAAAGGAAGGGCTTATGATTCATTAGCAATTGTTATAAATTATTTGATGAGCACTGCTGCCCTCATCTGGCAAACAGAAAGCAGCAGTCGATGAACTTGATTTCATCCATGCTCCCAGATCAACATCTTTGTTGATTCTGGAACACCATTCCAATCAACCAATTAGATTTGAGGGATAAATTCTTGTCAAGTATAGGGTTACAACTATGGTTAGGTGCTTCTACATCATTGTTATTTACCTACCATTTCCCTCTGTTTTTAGGGAGAAGTTATGATTCAGGTTAGGGGGTAGAGATAGTGTTAGCATATGTTTTCAAACAGGATTGTCATTACAGATCAACAAATTGGCAAATTTGTGGTAACCATGCATGCATGACAATAAGTTAAATCCAGTAAATGTCATAAGGCTGAGAAAAGACAGAATCTTAACTTTTACAGACAAAAATCCTGAAAATGTGCCTGGACAGTGCAACTGGCACCTCTCCTGTTGTACTGGGGCAAATCTGACCCACACTCAGTTTTCAAACTGTTCAAAATACTCGTTAAATATATAATTCGTCTTGAAATTTTGTCAACATTTCTCATTTAGGGTCATGAATGTGCATGCAAAGTTTCAACCCCAGAGAATAGTCCCCAGAGAATCATGTCAAACACTAAAATATGAAATACATTAGAAATTTAAGACTTCTGAATCAAAATCTAGTTCCACAGTCAAAAATCTATCAAATGTAAGAGTAATTTGAAAAAGCTGCAAAAAGCTGTTTTTTTAATGCTTAATGTCTTATTCATTTGCTGAGGAAGATTGATCTAACTTAAATTTTTAGTTTGGGTGAACAAGAAGTCGCATAAAAATAAATTGGCACAACAACTACTGTAAATTGAGAAAACTCAAAAATGCTTTGCAGCTGGTTGCTTTATTTTTTGAATTAATATTTGATTTATTTAGTATTATTTTTTTTACATTGTTGGTTCTGTCATCGCACAGTATTAAAAAATCTATGTGTCTATCTTATATTGTGTATCCAAACGTCTGTCAGTGAGGTTTCCAGTGACCTCAGTTGTCCTCCAGTAACAAAATCATCATAATTTACGTAATACATGCATCTTGTCTCCACAAGTTCAGTAAAATCAGTTTATACATGTCAATTTTGAGAAATCAGTTTCTACTAATGTGTTAGTGAACTTAACCATTTCAGATGAGGAAGTTCTCTAAGTTGCAAATAGTTAAAACAGTATTGTTTCCACCAGTTAATTTAATGAATAAGAATGACAATTAATTCTTAAATATATATAAAAACTGTCTCCCTCTGTACTTTACAGTGCAACAAAATCTGCTCTTTTATTTGCATTTGCTTGCTTAGAAATAATTTGAATTGAACAGAGTTTATTTCGATTTGACTTAACTTGGTTCAGAATGTGGTTTCACATGTTGGTAACAAGTTTTCTTCATCAAAAGTAACAGTAATTAGTTATTATTCATCACCATTACTGGCAAAGAATGCAGGTCAATGACAAGGAATTTTGTTTG